>NW_024104779.1:0-210568 GCF_003945595.2 Pipra filicauda | reverse complement strand
GGAGAGGAGAGGAGAGGAGAGGAGAGGAGAGGAGAGGAGAGGAGAGGAGAGGAGAGGAGAGGAGAGGAGCGGAGAGGAGAGGAGAGGAGAGGAGAGGAGAGGAGAGGAGAGGAGAGGAGAGGAGAGGAGAGGAGAGGAGAGGAGAGGAGAGGAGAGGAGAGGAGAGGAGGCACAGCTGGAACTAAACTTGGCTAGGGACATGAAAAATAACAAGGGTTTCTTTAGGTACAGAGGAAAATAAAGGAAAATAAAAAAATCTGTACCCCCCCAATGAGCAAAATAAAGACCTGACTGCAACTAACATAGAGAAGGCTGAGGTACTTGACACATTTTTTGGCTTCAGTCATCACTGACAAGTGTTCCAGTGACACCACTCAGGAATGATGGGGAGGGAATCTATCAGGGATTGTAGTGATAGGACATGGGGGTATGGCTTTAAACTGAAGGAGATTAGTTTAGATTGGATATTAGGAAGAAATTCTTTACTGTAAGGGTGGCAAGGCTCTGGAGCAGGTTGCCAAGGGAAACTGTGGGTTCATCATCCCTGGAAGTGTTCAAGGCCAGGTTGAATGGGGTTTTGAGAAACCTGGTCTAGTAGAAGGTGTTCCTGCCCATGCAGGGGGGGTTGGAACAAGATGATCTTTAAGGTCCTGTCCAACCCAAACCATTCTGTGGTTCTATGGTTCTGTGATTCTAGGATGATTGCATTGGTAGCTGGAGAGATTTTTGGAGCTATGTGTGTATGTGTGTGACCAAGGGCAAAAATCAGTTTGAAGAGTCTTCAGTACAGTTGATTACCACAGGAACAACCAAGTCCATGGAGTCATTATCAGACATAAAACTGAGTTGAAAGTCAGATAGAAAATGAAAAACAAAAAAACCCCACCCCTGCTCCTCTTCCAGAAGAGAACTGAGCACAGCAGGGAAAAAGGTAATGGAAAGAGACTGTGTGAGAACTCTGCTGTACAACATTTGTAAGTCTTGTGACTCCTTTGTGGACATGGCTGCACAGTGATGGGGTGGTCAGAGGGAAGGGCATCTTTTGGGTCCATCTCTACAGAAACCTCATTTGACTGGTCAAAGTTGGAGAGATTTCCATGGAAGGATGGAAACCTGACTCGTCTGCCTGAATGTGGAAGGAGAGAACACTTTTATCCTTCATAATTTTAGTTACTGTGCTGAATTTTGAATCTCTGGTGATAGTTGACCGATACCCAAACAGTAGAGGGGACCCTTCTGCACTGCATGATGTGTCCCTCACAGCAGCACCCCTTCTGAGACCCATTCTGGCTGCAGAGGGATTGCATGCTGGCTAGACAGCACTGAAGTGTGTTTTGAGAGGGTGACTACGAGAGCAACCTGGATTGTTGACACCAAACTGCTCTCTGTAATTTTTTTCACCTGATATTAGATAGAAAATGGATCTGAACATGAGTAAGATTCAGAGCATTTCAATATCCTTTCCTTTGCTTCAGTCTTACATATTTAATTTAACAGATTTTTTTTTTCTTATGTCATATGGACTATGAGATGGACCTATTACAGGTGTGCCATTTATGTATTCTGGTTGCCTTATAGGCAGATTTCATACCAAGATGATTCAGGACTGTTTTTTTTTTTTTCTATTCCTGGAAGATTGCATAATGAGATGAAAGTGGAGGAAATGCGTATTATAATTGAATATATTTGTAGAGTTGGGAGTATGTTATATTTCATTTGTAGGTCTGGGTTTGATAGTATCTTCTAATGCCTTGATTTTTTTTTTTTCCTGAGACAAATAGTTTTCCTTTCCACTGTGCTATGAGTTAGGTTTCTAAACTATCGATTGTACTAGAAAGACAATTATTGAGCCATCAAAATATTAATTCCAGAGAAATCAGATTATTATTTGCACTGGGATGCAAAATAGCAAAGGCTTTAATGATGTTTAGGTAGAACTTTATTAACATCTGAATATCTCTGGAGAGCTATGGTAACAGTAGGAGAAGTATTAAACTCAATGTTGTTTGCTTTTCTACAAGTAAATGAAGAGAATTGCAAGTCTTCTCCATGTGAGTCAGCTGAATATTTGCAGGAATTAACTCATCTATATCAGAACCAGCATGGACAGACCCTTATCCATCTGATTCCCATTCTTCTGCTCCATCATGTACTGCCTCATAAGTGAGGTTCACTGTAGTGACAGTGAGCTATGCCAGCTAAAGAGCTCTTCTGCTTGTGCCTTGGGCTGTGGACTTGTGGACAGCCTCCCCCTCCGTGGCTCATGGCCATCCCTGCCAGGAGAGCACAGTTAAATTGAAAGGAACCAACCAAAGTTTATGGGTCCCCCCACCAGTCTGCCCCAAAGCTTCATAAACACCAAGCCTGTGGCTAAGTTTTCCTCGGTCCCATGATTTTGTGTGTTATTTTTGTGGGCCATGAAGGGATGTGCAGTGTTGGAGGTGGGGTTCCCCTGAGGAAATGGAGAAGACTCCATCCAAATTAAGTGGCTAGTTTCCCTCTGTAGCCAGTGAAGAGGTAGAAGTGTTTCTAGGATGTATTACTCCTTGTCCCCTCTGCAGAAGGTGTCTAAAATAGTCACAGGGACAATGTTTTCCTTTCACTGACCACAAGGGAGCTGGAGGTGGCCTTGCCCACATGAAGACATCTCACGGAGCTTGCCAGGATGTGTAATTTTAACATAGATCTGTTCCCTCTAGAGAAAGTTAATCACCATTTCTACCAGCTTCACCCAAACTCTTTCTTGATACCAAGTTGCTTGAAGAATGAGATGTTCCTGAGGTTTATTTTAATAGTACAATTCTGGGCTATGAATTTGAAAGCAGAGCTATAAACACAAAACTAAAAATGTACTTAAATGTGAGTCTAGATTGTATGTTGCATCTGAATCAATACTATTAATAAGACAAATAGCTAATATTCTTTCCTAGCTAATGCTAGGAAATTTCATACTGCTTTTCATTTAGTCTGCTCAGGGCTTATCTCAGTCATAGGGACTGATCTCCCCTCACACCACCATTCTGCCTTGAGATAATCCTCAGAGTTGGCCCTGGATGGCATTTTCAGAGGTATCCCAGTACCGGATTTATCTCCCCTAATTTGCCTGGGCTACCTCTGAAATTGATGAAGAGGGAAAGGCACTCTCAGAAGGTGAATCATCTCAACCATTTGGACATACAGCCTATCACAGGATGACTTGTGTATGGCTTGCTCCATTGATCAAAGCAGAAGCCTCGTCGGCTACTGTAGATCAGACACAGAAATTTGGGATCAATCCTGCTCTAAAAGACAGGGGAAAAAAAATCCAGTGGAATCTGTGTCCTGCCTCTCAAGTGCTTTTGCAAATCCCACATTCTGCCTTCGCATGTGTGCTGCACAGCACCTGGTGTGCTCTGTGCTTGCTCTGTGATGATACACGGTGATCATCAAAGCAGAAAGAGCGCTGCACAGTGTGTTCTACAACAACTACTTCCTTTCTGGTTTAATTATAACTGAGTTTGCTACTCCAAGTCTTGATTAATGAGCTCAATATGCAAATGTTATGATGAAACTGAAACTCTTTGTAATTGCTTGCAGACAGATTACCACTTCGAGTACACAGAGTGCGACAGCAGTGGCTCCAGATGGAGGGTGGCTGTCCCGAATCCGTCAGTGGAGTGCTCTGGACTACCTGACCCCGTGAAAGGGAAGGAATGCAGTATGTTGTGCCTTTTCATTTTACAGATTGTTACTGGCTTTTTGTGCTATTTACCCTTGTAGGGTTTCTTAGCTCTGTCACTGACGTCCTGAGTGTCCCTGAGTTAGTCTTCCCCTCCAATCCTTCTTCCTGTCTCCTGGGGCTGTGGAGCAGGGATTGTCTTTGCAGTGGAGCTGTGCAACTCACTGTCTGCTACAGGTGCCCTTGTATGCTAATTCACAGACAAAGCATGTCTATGACAACACCCCTTGAAGAGATGTAGTTGCTTGTCTTGAGCTGCTCCGTTCTTAAGTTCTGTACCTCTCCAGTTCATTTGTAGCTGTATTGGCAAAAATGGTGACCAGGAGTGGTCAAATTATATTTGCATAGTGTCCACATTCTTGTTACTTTCATTATTTAGCTAATTAATAAGCTGCATGCATAAGGAATGGTAAATGTCTTATTTGCCTGAGTTATTTTCATGATGAAACTCCTGCATGTTATTTATTTATGTATTTGTTTTTAACAACTTGGAGTGTTTTCATATCACTTGGTTTTGCACTTTTTTTTTAAAACGTTGAAACACTTCTTTACATCTGGAAACATAAGCGAATTGCTGCTCTGCAAACATATCCCTCACTGTTTTGTAGCTTCCCAGGCTGAATGCTCTTTTCCGTCACAGTCCCTTGCTCTGCTAATTCTCTCCACAGTAGATTCTAGCAGTAATAGGTACCAGGGGGTATAAATTGTCGTATCTGACAAACAGAATGAACAATGGCAACATCCTTTTAGCTCTACTCCTCCTCTAAAGGTTTATTGTTCATTTCTTTATGACATATGTTCCAGTGTGAGGCGCATAAATTTTTTCTGTAGCGGTGTTGGATCACTGGAAGGTTTCTGACTGCTTGCAAGCATCACAGAATCATAGAATCGTAGAATCAACTGAGTTGGAAAAGACCTCTCAGATCATCAAGTCCAATCCTTGATCCAACACCGCTGTGGTTACTAGAGCTTGGCACTAAGTGTCACATCCAGTCTCACCTTAAAACCTGCAGGAACAATGAATCCACCACCTCCCCAGGCAGCCCATTCCAATATCTGATTACTCTCTCTGTAAAAAATTTCTTTCTAATATCCAACCTATTTTCTCATAATTTGGGAATGTGTCATTCTTGATATTTGGGTTTAGTTTCCGAGGTTTTAAATGTGAAATCTCAGTATATCCTTAGGATGTGCTTTTTCAATTACAGAAATAGAGAGCTGAGAATCACCTCTGGTGATCCCATAATTCATCCCCCAGCCCAAATAGCTGTAGTGGCAATGACTGAGTCACTCATGGCTGACATTTGGCTGGACTGTTTTCATGGATCTCTCGTGATGAAGAGCCCAGAAGCTCTCTAGATATTTGCTCATCTACTTTGTTCTTTTCATTTTCCTTCCTGTTAAAGATTTTTCTGCTATTGAATCTCCTTTGTTATACTTCAAACCTATTACTTTTTGCTGCCTGCACTGTAAAGGAGCAGATAGTTTTATTTCTTCTGCTGCACAACCACTTTTGATGTACCCTGGAGTACATAGGTATAACTCATTTTTTCTGACGTACATTACTTCCTCTTAAATCTTGTGATAAATGGTTTAAGATCCAGCAATATTACACTCTCCTGGACTTTCTGCTACAGATTTCAACAAGTGGTGCAGTTCCCTCTTCATCTCATCTTATTTGTGTGTCTTTCTGGTCTTAGATCAATTCCAAAGAGAATTCAGCTGTTTTATAACAATAGATGAATTTCTGGCTTCTTGATACCTGTCACCCGGCTTGATCAGGTGAAAACTTTTCCCAGTATATGGGCTGTGAAATTATGCACAAAGTACAGGATTCTGTTAAATACACTGGCAAACTCATCTCAGTAGACGCTTCTCCTCCTTGTAGTGTTGCTGTTAATTCCCATGGGAATTCAGCTTGTTTGAGAAGCAATCAGATATTTGACTTTTTTACTGAAACCTTCAGGTCTCATCTCTGTGGGCTCTTCTGAGTGCAGAGGTGTTAATGTAGTTCTATCTTTTTTTTTTTTTTCTGTGTCTGTAGTAGATTAACTGGCTTCAGGGGATGTCTGGCTATGTTCTGATGGCAAGAGTAATTTTAGGTTTCTCATCGCTTAGTCTTTCACCCTTTACTTAAAGAACAACCAGTCTTTCAGCCTGAAAACATGAATCTGTCAACAGCAGTCAATCACTGCAGGAATGTGTTGGGAACACCTCTCCCATTCAGCTTGGCTGAATACTTTTACTGCAAAGTATTTGAACCAGTGTAGAGTTTGGCTGACAGTCCATTCTTAAATGGATGGGATATACTGGGAGAGGTGGCTTTTGAAAACTGACTGCCATACAGCTCTCTAGATTTTTCACATGAGGATCTGTTGTTGATGACAAGTTGTGTTGAAAATGCTGACAGGCATGTTGACTTGTTATATTCTCTAAGCTGCTGGCTTCTGGCTCATTTGACAACACAGCAGCTGGATCAAGGGCATCTTATACTAAAAACATGAATTTCTGCAGCCTGAGGAATACAAAAGTTCTGTATCTGAGGCTGCTACAACTCATGTTCTCAGTAGATTGTGTACAGAGTGAGATTTGTGCTACAAACTTGACCAGAGGTTGCATACATATCTCACATGAATGGCTCCTTGAGATGCCTTCCTTCTCTCATAGGTCTACTGCTGTTTTATCCCAAAGTCTATCAAGAAATGCCATAACTATACCACATCTTCTGAGGTGAGTCTTTCTGGACATTCTACAATTTCTTTCAGATTCTCCTACATCTTGTAGGTCCTACCCTATGCCAGGACATATGGCATTTGGTAGAGTTCTGGAGTTTCCTTGGATACCCAAGGAAACCCTTTCAGTCCTTCAGCCTGCAGAATCAGGGTCCAGGGTGTAATTACCCCAGGTAGGATGACTTCTGGCATTTGAAATTTGTTACCTTCAGAAGTTTTGTTTAACATCTATTAGTTCTGAGATATACCAGAACCAACTATGTCACTGCTCTTAAGAGAGGGTTGCAGTTGTACAGCAGTTGCAGTTGTATAGCAGTAAGAGCTCTTAGGGCTTTTTTTTTTTGTCTCCTTGAGGTTGGCAAAGCCCTCAGTGGTCCTTGTCAGCTGTTAGGACACACCATATTTGGGGAAATCTTTATGAGAAAGTGTTTCTTTTGGGAATACATCTGCCATCACTGCTGATTTCACAATGTTTGCAGTTGTTTTCATCTACTCAGAAATGCCTGCCATTTGAGAATATCTGCCACTGCTCTTTACTGCTCCCTGAAAACTGAAGTGACGTGCAGGCTGTCATTAATTTTGAATCCTGAGAATACTGTGCCAACCTCTCCTTCTTCCAAATGCTCAGCAGTCATTCTCTTTAAATTGTGCCTTTGAAGGATGGTATAACAATATGTTGAATGTCTCCATCTCTGTAAATACATCCAGACTGTGGTCTCCAGTGGAGTGGAAAGACAATTGAGATTGCTAAAAACACCTTAGCTCAGGTGCTTCTGGAGCAATTGAACTGTGACACCAGAGCTCAATTGGTGTCTTGAGGTGTGCTCATTTTCAGGATGCTGTGTTTTACTGCATTTCATTTGAATGAACCCATTTAAAATTAGGTTGGATACTTCTGTGCTCCACTACATTTTGGAGAGCTGACCTGCAAAGCACAGCTGACTGTGACCCGCTGAGCACGACTGCCAACACTCCCTGAAACGGCTGCAGTCTCTGAAACCTGGCAGGATTCTGCCCTTTTTTTTTTTGACCCTTCAAAAACTCAATCAGCAAAGTTTACCTGCAGGGAAGACGGAGTCCTCTGAGAAATAGTCAGGGGTTCACAGTAGAAAGGGCTGTCATATTTGGACTGCTTTGTGACCTGGGTATTAGAGGAAAGGTTTTTTTGCCTTTATCTTGCCATGAGCACTGAGCAGTGTGATCACCCATTGTCCCCTCCTACTACCCTGCCCTCCACATCTCTCCCATTCAGGTGGTAGGTGGCAAGAAAGAAGGAACCTCACATGACACACGTTTGTGTCATGCAGTGCAGTGACCCAGATATGTGAAGGAAGCTGCAGTAGCAGCTCTGCAGTTGCAAGGCACTGGGACAATATGCCCCTTTCTATATTTCACTTTCTTCTTTTTTTCTTATCTCCTTACCCTATGGGGCTTCAGCCATCACTGCTTTCAGACCCTGCATCAGGTTGTCAGCCTGCATTTTGCCATTCAGCGTGGTGTGATCCCTCAGTGCTCAGTGCTCATGAGACCAGGGTTTCTCTGGACATGCCGTGGTGCAGCCACACCAAGCTCCCTGGTCACATCTCTCAGGTTTGTGCTTGTATAGAGCTGAGTCATATTTTTGATGCTGCCACACCACGGTTGCAAGGGTTCCTGTGAAGAGATACGTTAAAAGTGCAGAAGAGATCTTGGTTACAAAAAAGACAATATTCATTACTCCTAGAGCTACTCTGTGCAGCTCTCCTCTGCTTCCCATTTAAGATGTCCCCTCCAGGCATCTTCTCAGTACTGTTCTGAAGGTAGGGAACATACATGGAGGCAGGGGTGGCAGACAGAGAGCCTCCCTCAGCAGAATCCAGACCTCTGAATCACTCCTGACAGTCGGGAATGTGCTTTACTAATTTGGTCTCCTTCATTTTTAATTACCACAGATCTCCCTCTGATCTCCTCATGAGTCTGATAACAGGAAGGGAATTTAACTGGTAAGGATCACTGCCATCAGGGCAGTTGCTTGGCTTTTTAAATGGAAAATATTGATGGCAGTCCAAGGGAGCAGTTTGCTTTCTGGGCTAAGCCCTTTCTTGCACCCCCTTTATGGCTGGTTATCTCTGGAAATCCACTGCTTTGGTGTGGGGCTGTAGGCAGTGTCTAATGGGGACTTTTTGGGGGTTGGCAGTGGGAGCAGCACTTGGCATCATGCTCCTGCTGACACTGCACTGCAATCTGTTGTGGTGGCCACCATCAGGCTTTTCTGCCAGCCTGACCATATGCTGCCTGTTTTACACTCAAATTAAAAGCCTGTATTTGGAGTTTTCCTTCCTTCCCTGTCTCACTTCCTTCCTCTCCACCTTCCTTCACTCAAGTACAGCCCAAATACCTGGTTCAGACTGTGCCCTTAATGTGTCCAGGGGCACTGATATGCTTATGTCAGCAAAGTTTGTGACCAAAAAGACCTTAAAGGGTTCACATTTTGACCTCAAATTTTTAGAATGTTTACACTCTTATTCCAAAGAATATAAGTCATTTTTTGTCATCCTAAGCAAGACTAGTTTGCACCTATTTCATAAATATCTGTTCATTTTATTGGTCTGTGTGGATAATAAAGGAACTATAGTGAGAATAACATTTTTAAAAGGAGTTGAATTTGCCATGTTCAAGGGAAAAAGTGAAGGTAGAGTCACTGTTATAGTTGTCATCCAAATGCCAATTATAATCAGGGAGATTCTTTAGGAAGGGAGACAAAAAAAAATATTGATAATATGAAATAACTTGAGCAAATTATCAGAACAGGCTGCCTAGGGAGGTGGTGGAATCACCATCCCTGGAAGTGTTTAGAAAAGGTCTAAATATGACACCTGGGGTTATGATTTAGCGGTGGACTTGGCAGTGCTGTGTTAAAAGTTGGACTCAATGATTTTAGAGATCTTTTCCAACCTTAATGATTCTGAGATTCTATGATTGAAAGTATGGTACCATGGAGTTATTAATGGCTCTGCTTGGTAAAGTGCTCCTTTACCTGGTGCCATTAAGAGGGGAGCAACTCCTTTGAAATCAGAAGTGTGCTTCAGTTTAGAAGTGAGTTTTGTGAGCCTGTACCAAATGGCAAACATGTGAAAAGCTCCACTGCAGAAAATAGACTGTCCTTAATTACAATGGACTTTATTGGGGTCTAAGAGCAAAATTTGACCTGATTTATTGCTATTGAGTTGTGTTTGTTGAGTGTATTCTGACTTGTGTAATCTGCTCCCAGGATACCACAGGAGGAGATACAGATCTTCCTGCTAATTGCAGACACAATTAGGGCAAATGACCTTTTTAAGTCTGCAGGTTTTATAACACTTTAAGGCAATTTAAAGAATCTGCAGGAGTTTCAACATTCTTCTTTCATAACAGAAAACTTCAGTAGAAGGTTTTGAGTTCGATGTTCTCTCAGTCCCTGGTAAGGTTGGGTATCCTAGTCAGGTGGCCTCCTCCTAATTCCCCTGATGTCAGTGGGCATCTGCAAATTTTCTATGCACATACATATCTGTTTAGACGTATAATACAAAATAAATGTTAAGTGTCTGGCAAAGCCTATGTGCTTGTGTTACAGCCTTCTGAAATAAAGTTTACATCTGTTCATTGTCAACTAGATTTGCATTCACGCAAACTCTGTGTAGGCTTTGTGCTAAAGAATTGGCTCTTCCGGAGTGATATTTAGAATTTTGAAATTTGGCTGGTGAAGAAAATAGCAATGATATGTTTTAGCAGTTTCTTTAACGTTTGCATCATTGCGCATATAGATGTGAACATGCATACAAATACTCCCATGAGAATGGTGCTAATTATTACACAGTCACATTTGTTTATATTTCAAAAGAGTTTGTTATGTAATAAGAATATGTTATTATCACCAAAGTGTCATTCCGCTTATATATGAATGCATGTCAGAATGATTTTTCATAGGACTTAAGTCCAGAGTTACAGCCTCTTGAAGCAAATGTGAATCCTAACATACTGTCAGAGGGTTTTTCTCCTTTTTTGTTTGATGTTCACTGAGGACTATTTTCTGGTCTCATTAGTGGACTTTGAAATGGTTGGGATTTCTTTGTTTGCACTGAGGAGAGGAAGTATGGTGATCAGCACAACTCTGAGGACGAGCTATATTCATTCTCATTTTTTTAATCATGGTTTGAAAGCACTGGATCCTTCTCTTCATCATCCTTGATATACTAACATTTTTTTCATTTTTAATGTTATTCAGACATTGCTTCTTTGGGTATTCACCTTGGAAGAAACAATGAGGTCAAGCTATTCATGGCTTCTGCTGTTTAACTGTGTCATTTAGATGTGACATATGCACACAGATAAACTTATGTACGGTGACTGATGCTGCTGGGTATCCTGAGCTGTGCAAAAGTACTATTTTGAGACAATGTTCAAAAAATGTATGCAGAAGGTCTCCCCTTTCATTCCTCCATCCTTGAGATTGCTCACTCAAAGGTATATACTGGTCTCCTCCTTCATTTTGACTTACACTTTCCTTTCTCCCCTCTATTTTGAACAGTCATATGGCTTCCATGAAGCTGCCTGTCAACATCTGAGTCATATGTAGAAGGCTGATCTCTCAGAACTAAGTATCAAAAAAAGTGGAAATCCAGGAAATCTGAGGATTTCTTGATATGCCATAGATTTGGCCCTTGGCCTGTCATGCATTACCAAGCTATTAAGGATGTCTGATAGTAAAAAAACACAATATAACTCTGTCTCTGGAGCCACCTCTCACATGAACAGCAAGATGTCCAAGAAATAGATTTTAAAGTCATGATCACTTTTTATAGATCACTTTTGTGTGCATGGCCTGCAGGACCGGGCAACTCAATTTTACCTGTGTTTTTTGTATCCTTAGAAAAGTTTTTATGTCTTTTCTGAAAGAAAAAGGAAAGACTTTCCAACTAGAGCACACTATGGAGGGGACTAGCACACAGCAGCAGGGGCTGCTCTGAGGAACACTATGAAGCTGAGGAATTAATGCAGGGCTGCCATGTAGCAAAGCTGTTCAACCAGCAGTGGTGTCCACAGCACAGTTTGAGAGTCACTGCTAAAAGGCTGTGATTTAGCAAACCACTCAAGCAGATGTTTATTCCTGTTCTTATTCCTGTCCTTGCTAATTCATGTTCCTAACAAGCCAGGTAGGTCAGTCTTATTGATGGCATTAGGTTTCTCACCTGGACTGAGGCTTGAGGCTACATTTTGCCATGGCATTTCTATGTGGATATATTCCTAATGTGGACTGATACCCTGAGAGATACCCCAGTTTTACAAGTATTTTTTCCAGAATTTCTACTGTGTGCGTGAGCACGACACTGTCTTTGCAGAACAAGTGCCATTGTTGGCTTTTTGAAGCATAGATTCTTTTAGGTAAATAGCTAAAAAAGCTGAAGAGTTTGCACTGAACCCACAGAATTTAATTCCTGGAGAAGAGTTACTGGGAATTGCAAGTTGATGTGTGTATTGAGACTCCCAAGACAAAGGATGGCCTTAGTGTATTTTGATGAATTCTTCACCTTGTTTGTGTACACAATGTAATTAAATAAGTTAAAGAGAGATTCCTCTGAGTCACTGATTTCTCTTTCAATGGGGAAGCAGCTGGCAAGACCTTGAGATTTGTTATCGCTTGGTAGAGGGAGGAGAGGTGAGGATTGCAGAGGACATATCAAATGGCACTAGAAGTCATTTGTACCAAAGACTTTACCTGATGAGCAATCAAAATATGCCTGATGGAGTCGGTAGGACCTGGAGAGCTGCTCACTCACCTCGAGGTCTGTTTCCTGCCACGTTGTATTGGATCAACCCACCACACATGTCCAATGCTGACCCAATAGGATAGTTGTTGAAACCCTGTCAGCAAATGTGCTTTCCAACCCCTTGGTGATGGCTGTCTTCCTCCACTCTACTCCCCACTGCCATGAATTGATTGAGTATTCCCATTCCAAACCACACCTTTCAGTGTCTGAATGATGCAGTAAAGTGATAATAAAAATGTCCTACATGCCAGGCCAGCTGGGAAAGAGGTGACCTGGAAAAAGCGTTACTCTATTTCGTAATTTTTTGGATAAAAGGAGACATTATTTCTTCTTAAGAAAACGAAGGACTTCTTCCACAGAAGGTACTCTTTCTCAAGTTATATCAGACTTCAGTGTGATCACATTTCAAGCCCAAACAGCCTAGACAGACTTATTTTTACCTTAAATTAAGATTCAGTCTGGTTCCTAGTAACACATTGGGATATAATGAGTGAAGAAAACGAACATCAATTATTCACAGTCTATTGGAGAAGCCTCATATAAATTATTCACAGAAGACATTCTGAAGCTGGTGAGATTATAGGAAACATTAATAATGAAGCAATGATTTCCTCTCATCCTTCAGCTTTGTTTTTTTTTTTTTTTCTCATTCTGTATTTTGGTTGGTCCTTGGTTCCATGTTATGTGGACCCTGATGTCCCAGAGTGTCACTGAACAGCCTCTATGTACTTGTCCTTGGCCACAATTTCCCCTCCAGGCTTGTGGCGTGTGTCGCACAACAGCTGTTCAGAGGGACAATTGCCTGATGCTGCCAACCTCATATTTCCTTTCTGAGCTACAATTTTTACCTGTGCCCATGGGAGGCTGAGACAATTCAGCCCAGACTCTGCCTTCAGGAGATGGCAGCATCGCACCTGAATCCCAGATGGTGATGCTTTGGATGAACAACATAAGACTGGAGAGGTGAGAGATGGAAAAGCAGTGTTTGAGATTATTTTTGCTTAGTATTTTCATTGGTTTCTGTAGGATTGCTCAGTTGCTATCCCTTCTAATGTTGTTACAATCTGGTAAAATCCAGTCCTGCGTCTTTTTTTTTTTTTTAACTGTAATACATTGAGAGCCAGGGAGACACAGGATACACGTGAATGTGCACATGCTCACTGGCAACAGAATAAACAGAAGACCTAAAATAATTTAAGTTCTTGTTAAGTAAGAAATGTCTGGAGAAAAATGTCTACTGAGAAGAGTGATGGAGGTAGAAGTAGCAGCTCCAACTGGTGTGGGATGGGAAGCTTAGCTGAAGGAAGGGGTAAGACTGGGTGACCAGGGCTGCACAAGGGAGAAAAGCAATTGAATACGTTATAGATTGGTGTTGTAGGATGCAGGATGTTGAGACAAGATGCAGGGTACTGAGATTTGGTTAATCTTCTGGTGAAATCTCAAATATTCTGATCCCTGTAACAGCATGGCAGTATCTGGTAGATAATCAACATGAGAAAATACTCCAGAGGAAAGTTTCAGACCTCAGGAGGGACTGAGTAGTCATATACATGTGAAGATCTACTCTGTTCGTCCAGCTATGCTCATGATAATCCTATTCTGACCTCCAGCATCAGAAAGTTAAGCAATGTGAGATTGTTTGGGTCAGTTACCAGAAAAGAAATGTGCCAACTAATATTGATTCTAGTCCACCTAAATCACCAGGAGGGCCACAGCTGTACTAAAAGACAAAATGTGACCCTGGAGCCTTGCAGTCAAAGGGCAAATGAGGCAAGCTTGTTTATGGTCTGTTTTGCCCTCTGGGGAACTGTTTCCATGTCTGCAAAATGATTGTAAAGTACAGTCAGATCTGCAAAGTGATGTATTGTGAGCACTCCTTGGAAGTGGTTACACAGGGGGCAGGGCTCCTCCTTCAGGATGCCCCACATCCTCAGTGGTGTGTCTCAGCAGGGAGATAAGATACCATTGATCTTGACTTGCAGAGTTTAAGAGCAGGGGGTTTAATTAGATTTGCTAGTTTGACCTCACAGGCCATTAAAATGCATTGAGCTAGGCTGATGCTGAGGCTGATAATTTGTGTTTGCCATGAGCTTTTCTTCCATATGGTGTCCAGTTGTGGTAGGAAGCACTTGAGAGACAAAGGGTCCATCACATGCCATGACAGATTGCTCCAGCAATCAGTCATTCTTCCTATTAAAAATCTGTGTGTTATTTCCAATTTGAGTTTGTCTGGGTTCAGCTTCCAGAAGGTAGCTCTTCTTATGCAGTTCTCTACTTGATTAAAGAGTGCAGCAGGATCCTGTGTTCTTTCCCCTTGGAGGTGCTTATATATTAATCAAGTTGACTCTCAATCTTCTTGTGATAAACTAAATGACTAAGCACTTCAAATCTCTCACTGCAAGACATTATCCCTAATTTAAAAACCCTTGAAAGTCCTTTTGCTTTGTATTGACCTCTCAAAAATGCCAAATCACAACTATATGCAGTACTACAACAATCTTCTTCCCTGTAATACATGTTTCTTACTACACATCTCTACCTCCACCTCTAAATATATCCAGAGATCTCACTAGTGCCTTTTTTGTATTTCTTGACAGTGGAAGCTCTTGAATAGTGGGTCCAGTTCAATCCTCAGGCTTGGTGCTCTCCAGGACATGTTTCAGCCCTCTGCAGGCATGGCTGGCACTCATTGCCTTCAGCATCTTGTCTTTACCTTTGACTCTGTTAAAACACACTGACTTTGAGTGGGCTCAGCCTTGGCAAAAGCCTCTCACCTGCCAATCTTAATACCATTCCTTTTCTATTTGCCTGCAGATCATCGATAAAAGTGTGGGCAACCATCAGACTCAGTCCTGGACTGGCAGAACTGTACCCCTCCTCCCTGTTTTCTATTGACAGCCCTGTCTGAGATCTGTTATTCAGGCAGTTCTTAATCCCTTTAAGATGTGCCTTACTGGTATTGTGCAGCACTACCTTTCTTCATCAGAGTGACATGCAAAACTAAGCTAACTGTATTAGAAACCCTAAGTCTATTACACCCACTCCGTCACCTTTATCAAGCGACTTGTAATCCTTTTAAAGAATGAAATGAGGCCTGTTTGACAAGACTTATACAATGGTTTCAGTGGGTATTAGAACTGTAGCTCATGACAGTTTTTTATGACGTGAATCTGGTGTCAGCTTCATCACATGAGTGTATGAATGTGTGTAGCTGCTGTGGCAGTATCTAGGTAACAGTACTTTACAGCATCTTTTTTGTGAGCAAGACTGGTCACCTGCACAAACCACACCATTTTTTTTTCTTCTCTATTTGCTTAAGAAAGCTATAGATATGAATCACCAATAATTGCATCAGCTCCAAAGATCTACTGAAGGCATCGGTGTATCCAACACCACAGTGTGTTGTGCTGTTCCTAACTGCTTCTGAAAATGTTTTTCCAGTTTTAAAAATGCCAATGATGGGGCAAGCCATGAAACCTTTTAATGCATGAATCACAGTTTTGTTCACAGAAAGAAAGATCACATTGTGTCTTCACAGTGTGTGTTGCTCTGTGTAATTTAATGTGTAGCACCCAAACTGATATTTGAAAGGTATAATAATAAAGTTTGCAGTCATAGAGGGAGAGGGAATACTGATGTCCAGTTATTCAACAGATCTGTGTTCTCTGAAAATTAAGTATCAAATGCCTACACAAATGGGCTCTGGGGTTTAGGACTGTTCACAAAGGCTACCTCTCATATGAGAAACTAATTTTTCCTCTGATGTCTGAATCAAGAGGGAGAGTTTAGTGGAGGATGAATTAGAGCACACACCTAAAATACAGGATTTAGATTCCTGAAACTTCACATCACACCTTAACCTCCTATATTTTGATGCTGTCCTTCCTGTTGGCAGCATCTTGCTTGTGTCACCCCCACATACACAGCAGTGCTGCAATAATGTCAAGTGTTTTCTGTGGTCACTGGTCAGTGCTGCACCTGTGCTCAGCTATGTCTTAGTGAGATGGAGCAGCCACGAGCAAGGCGAAGTGACAGTGCCTGGAGATGGATCATCTGTCTGTGCCCTGTCCCACCACAAGTGCCTCTGACTGACTGTGGGGACACGGCTGCCTGCCTGTCTCCAGCTGGGGCAAACGCCTGAACTGATGCTGCTTAAAGACGGTTTGCCCTGGCTTTTTGTCTCCTTGCTAGAAGACCAAGTTGTGTGACACTGTGAGACCATCTCCATGCTCATCACATGCTGTATTTCCTCCCCATCCCCCTCCAGCTGCTCCCGACCGCCTGGAACGAGACCAAATGTTGCATCTGTTCCAATGTCGAAAGTGTTTTGTGTTGCCATTAGCCACGTTCAGCCCCAAATTGAACCTGGCAAGCAGCTGGCATGCTCTGAGCCAGTTTGCTTGCAGTTGGATGTGTTTTGATGGGAAATGCTGCTGCCTTTGAAATACAATTCTTAGAAGAGAGAAAGAAGGTAATTCCCCACTTGAATAAGAAAAAGGCTCATCTCTTTCCTGGAAGGTGAGAGATAGAGACCATGTCCTGTGTGGAAGTCAGTCTGATCTCTTATACCCTTTTATTTCGCTCAAATGATCAGTCTGAAAAGGGTTAAAATATATTAGTTCAGTTAAAGTAATAATCTTTGCTCAACCTCACTGCAATGGAAGAGGAGGCTCTGCTACTTTCTGCATCTTCATTATGGCAGTGAATTGCTCATGGTTCTTGACTCCTTCGTTGAAGTTCACAACTCTGGAATGGTTAAGCAGTGCTTTCAATTTTTGCTATTTAACTTTCTTTAAAAAAAAAAAATTGAAACTGTTAAAGAATTCAAATATGTCATGAGAGAGCTCACTTTTCTACTTCCCTCCCGATGGCTTCTCTCTGCACCCTTCAAAAGGAAAAAATAAAGCAAGGTTTATTAAAAATGCAAAAGAAGTGAGACAGGGTACCTTTACACATTTAAGGTGAAAAGCTGTGCAAAGTGTGGTCTCAGTTCAGACATGTGGGAAGTGCTCACTGGTTTTCTTGGAGTCTCCGGAGAAAGCTGTTTCTGACTCCAGCTGCAGATACATTCTATGGCTTGAATTGAAGTCCCAGAGTTACTCAGATGGGATGTTAGCTGTACTGCTGTGTGGTGTGCCACTGCCTACAGAAAACCACTTCTCCTCAGTGAGGGTGGATTTTTGGTCTGTCAGTCTTTCACAAAATCCACTGCAGCAGTATTTCCTTGTGTATCCTCACCCCAACATCTGTCTCTGCCGGGGTTCTTTCTTGGTCCACTTTCCCTCTTGGTCCACTCATCAGTGAGCAACAGGCTTAGAAAGCTGTTGGCTTGAAGTCCACTGGTTCAAGTTTAGAGTATGCTGGTATGACCAAGAGGGAAAAATTATCCTTTGGCAGATCTTTCCATTAAATGGACCTTTTATCTGCTTTCCAGTGCCACTCGTCAAGGGCAATTACACAAGGAAATGCTGCAGGACCTGGAACAGAAATGGGAACTTGAACTGTTAGTTGGATTCAGACGGAAAATGGTGTTATTCAGCCATGAGTTTATCAAAGTACTTACAATCAAACAAGTTTTTCTGCACATAAACATCAGCACATCTGTGGAACCACATTTGCTGGGACTGCAGCAGGCGTCGGTTATTTTGGGCCAGTTTCACCACTTTGGCTGGCAGTGTGGTCTCATCCTGCAGTTTCTCAGGCTAACGAGTTTATGTCTGTCAAAGAGAGTGTATGAAATATCTCTCACTGTGCAACATGGCATGTGTGAAACAGTAGAAAAACCCACTGTTTCTTGGGATGTGAGTTGTGTGTGTTACTCTGAATTCTATTTTGGCTAGACTGGCATAGTTAAGTTTAAAAATCTGCAAGCAATGTAGGAAGTACTATGTGCTGCAGAAAGTACTCATTTGTTTTCCATTCAGGATGTTGAGTCTCAAAGAGGACTTGCTGGGGGCAAGTGGGGTGGCCTGCCAGTGAAATGAGTGTCCAGGTAGGAGTTACGATTCCTGGCACAGGCAGGGAACTCTGTGGGCGTACAGGACTTCAGCTGCTGTCCAGGTTTCTTCTACATAATGAGAATAATCTTCTCTTGGCAGACAGAGGGGTAATCAGGGGGCTAGAGGGCATACAGTCATTTGGAGGAAATAATTTTAGAGACATCAGTAAAAAAGACACTTTGTGAATATACCTCTTAATTATACTTCCTCTAATTATACCGGTTTTGAAAACTGTCTTTGCTGTGCTGACAACCAGTGGTTATTTTCTCAGCATGTTAATGTCCCCCCAGTCAAAGATCCTCATCTGCTAGACAAAGACCCATGGGTGATCTTTTCCAAGACCACCTGGTCTATCAGGCAAGATGTTCGAGGCTTTGTAAACAGTTCATGTGAGGAGAAACATGGAGAGACCCTTGTTACTCTCAGTGAAGGTTTGTAGTGTTGTATTACCATCAGTGTACTGCTGTACACCCCTCTTAGCTGCCATACAAGTGGGTGAGACAAGTCTGTTCTGGCTTTCAGGTACCAGTGATTTTAATTAAGCTCAAGGTGTAACAGTTGGGTGATCAAGGGTGAGGAGAACTGTGTTATAAGTCCTCATTTTTGCAAAGTGCTTTTGGACACAGTCTGTCAACAGAGATTTTGTTTCTAAAATCTTATTTTGCCAATAGAGACAAGCTGCAAATCAGGAGCCATCATTTGGGATTTGGTTTCAGTGCTGCCACATCAGTGAAAAACATGTGAACATCTCACCAGAAAACTGGTGAACATCTCAATTTTGCAGCTGATGGTTGCTAGTTCAGCTGTTGTGTTCCTGGGACTGGCGCATTCTGTTTGGTTCCCTTTAGTGGCAGTTCAATCGTAATTAAGCAAGTGGCGGAAAAATAATGGAAATTAATAAGGATTAATGTATCCATTCATGTGTTGTAAATGATTGTCTCCCCAGCTTTCTCCTGTGCCTCTGGTGAGTACCTTGAGATGAAGAACCAGGTGTGCAGCAAGTGTGCGGAGGGGACCTACTCACTGGGCAGTGGGATCAAATTCGATGAGTGGGATGAGTTGCCAGCAGGATTCTCCAACGTGGCGACTTTCATGGACACGGCGGTTGGCTCATCTGAAAATAAAGCCGACAGCTGCAACAAGTAAGAAGTTCTGTTTGCATCTGGGTTACACAGCCATGGGTAAACCTGAGACAGCTCAGCAGCACAAAGCTGCTTAATGACTCATCTAAGCTCCCCAGAGGGTAACCAGCCCTACTAATGGCAAACAAGAGTGGCTGGGAGGTGAACTTTGTAGCCATCTCTTTGCTGTCGACATGGTCTCCTTGGGCTCATCAGCAGCTAGCGAGTCTAAGACCAGCCTGGAGCTGCTCTTATTTGTAGCTGTAAAGCTCCAGGGTCATGGCATAGTAAATGTGGCTAAAAGGTCCTTTTACAGCCTATTTAGAGACCCACAGTGGTTGCAGAAGGCTGTTTCTGAGTATAATTGAAACTGTATTGAACTTGTGGATAATAAACCTTTCTTATGTAGGCCAGGTCCTCAATTTTTCGTACCATATTCTTTCACACGCACAGTTTTAATGAAAAGTATCATATTTTATATTATTCATGTAACATATAAACATAAAACCAGATATAAAATACAATTACTATATCTATTATATCTATTAGAGTTGAAAAATAAATGGTAATCCAGTAATGAATTAATAAATTCACTGTAGTTATCTGGTGTGGCATTCTGGGTTCTTTATTATGTAACATGTTTTTGTATGGTAGTGTAAGAATATTTTCCTCAGTATCTGTGATCTCAGTTGAGGCTTGTTTTGTTTATGTTCATCAGCTCTTCATGGACGCCTCGAGGGAATTACATCGAGTCAAACAGGGATGATTGTACAGTTTCCCTCATCTACGCTGTGCACCTGAAGAAATCCGGTTCTGTCTTCTTCGAATACCAGTATATTGACAACAACATCTTCTTTGAATTTTTTGTAAGGCCTTTTACATGGCAAATCCAACCTTATATTGCAAGAATTTAACCCAGATAAAGACCGTTAGAAGCAGATTTACCCCCCTTTACATTCCCCGTATGCCCACAGCTTGTTATTGCTGAACAAGATAAAAAAAATCTTCTTCTCTTTCTGTCACTTATGCTGTCTTGTGGTATTTATCTCATCTTCAAAACTCAGGCAGAACTGATCTTATCCTGCCATGCGCTGAGATTTTTCCATTAGGGGCCATGACTGCCCCAGTTAGTCCAGCCTTTTGCAAGACAGTTATTGGTGAGAGATGCTTCATGTTTGGGGATGTTTGACTTGAGATGTTAAAAAGGGATTTAATGTTTAAAAAGACTTCTTCCGAGGTAGTAGTATGTGGAAACCTTAATTCTGATTTTAGGTGAATTCGTGTCCTAGTAATTACGACGAAAAGAAAACCAGGAGAAATTCACAGGAATTGCAGTAGAAATTAGGCTTTGAGAATGCATCTGCACTGTGAAATGAAGGGGCTGGGGATCATCAGCTCTGCTCTGAATTGGGAGCAGCCTGACTGGGCTTGCATCATGCTGTACCCAGATTGCTAAAGCAGTCTGATCAGCAGCAACCAGAATGGGGAAGGCAATCCTGGTCTGCCCACATGGATGGACTGGTTGTGGTCCGGGGAGCCAGAGGGTTCCCAGTGCCAGTATCTGCAGTGTGGTGTATATGTCCCACATTATTGAGGTGCTTTGGAAGGTTCCACTGACACCTGTATTGCTGTCCTTGTCATGTTGTACCTGTCATTTGGGACAGAAAAAAATGTAACGGGAGGACAACTCAGAGAGGGAGATGACTGGAAATTTTCAGTCTCCTCTGTTACTGCCTCTGTATCTGTCTGACAAACTCTGTTTTTTTATCTGAAAAACACAACTCATGGTACCCCACAGGAGTGAGAAGTCTTAGCTGATGTTGGTTAATATTTCTTGAAGTCTGGAGAAAAGTGCAAAGTATCCTTACTCTTAGTAGAGCTGGGAAAGGAGGACAAAATTACGTGTGATAGATTGCTATTGCACTTTGATAACAGATAGTGCAGGCAAGGCTGTTAGCCATTTCAGTTTTATATTAGACTATTCTGCCTCTTTCATAGGGAGAAAGCTGCAAATGTACTCTCTGTTGTCACATGAATGTGCCAGGATTATGAATCCCAGCTCCAGTTGCTTGACTGACTGACAGATCTGCTCCTGCAATGGAGCAGATGTATTGTTTCTCTGAGGGCTGGCTTTGAAAATGGCTTTTTGATTATTGCTTTTATCCATATCCCACTCATTCACCTCCTCTAAATTTATCATTCCTTGTTCAAAAAGCAGTGTCTGCAGAGTGGTGCAGTCCTTTATAGAAACACCCATAAATTCCTAGTCAGTCTTAGTATTTCAGGGAAACCATATTTAACACTCTTGTAAAAGTCAATTTTTTTCCCCAGCATGTCTTTGTGCTTAAATATATTTAAAAATGGCACTTTAGCTCCCAACAGCGGCTCTTCAGTGGCAGGTTACTGGGAAATGGTGAAGTGTTTGATCTGCCCTTCCCTGGTTCTTCTTACATATTGAAGCCCTTTACACCTAGTGAGAAGAGACTATATGTTCTCACCTCATTTTTGCAGATGGAAACCATGACACAAGGATGCTGTAGCTCATGTTCCACAAAATAATTAGGGATCTACCTTCTACATAGGTGCTTCTTCTCACCTCTTTTGCTCAGTGCTGTTGATCTAGGTGGGAATTCAGTGTACAGATGCTTTGTAGGATGCAGGGTTATGCATCCCAAATGTGTCCCAAGAAGTGTCCCAAATGCTGCTGTAAGGAAAGGCTTCTGAGCTGCCCTGGACCTGGGTGAGGGACAATCAACCTCACACTTCTGCCAGGACAAACTCTCCATGGCATGTTGCCTCTCCCTTGATAATGTTACTCTCATCCCTAGGTCAGGTGGCAGTGGGCCAAAGACACAGGAGATATTCACTGCAGAGAAAGTAGTTCTTCTAGCTTTGGCCCATCCAATCCTACTTCCCCTCTGACTTAGAAGTCCATGGCCTCTGGATTTTAGAGAATTAAATCTTGGTTGGCTCAGGAGAAGGAGGAAGCAGGCAAGATATGATGCTCAGCATTCTTGTCTGACCAGACAGTGAGAGGATAAGTCTGAGATCTCCTCCTGTTGCTTTTTTTGCCATCTACGTCAGAGGTGGTCATTGGAGGTACTATTAAACTTTAGCAGATTTTGAAAGTTGGGGGTTTATTTTGCCACAGGTAAGGCAACTGGTGTCCTAAATATGTTGATGAGAGGAACAAAGCTGTCTTTTAATTCCCAGCAGTCATTATGCTCACAGAGAGATGCACCTGACTGTGGTCACTGATCTTGTGCTTTTATTAACAGATACAAAATGACCAGTGCAAAGAGATGGAGTCCACAGCAGACAAGTGGGTGAAGCTCACAGACAACGGAGAATGGGGCTCTCATTCTGTAAGTGTATGAAAAATTGCCTCAAGAAGTTTCTTTTCCATTTATAAATGTCTGTGATTTCCACTGGGCAGACACCAAACACGGGCCGGCTTCTGTGAATGCATTTGAAGAAGCACAGCTTTCCTAGTACTGAGGAGAAAAGTCACAGAAATACCCAAGGAGTTGATCCCAAAGCAAATGATATAGAGGCAAGACTTTGTATTGATTTCCCTGGGCTTTGAATCAAGTGCTTTATGAGGCTAAATAGATTTATGCAAATCTGCACGCCACAATCACTTTGCACGGCTGTAATTGAAATCTTCTACAACAGTTGTTTACTCATGAGAACACAAGATTATTCCCTGTGTCTCAGCAGAGCAGTGGACGTGGTGTATGTGGAGACAAGCAGGACAGACATTTTATTCTCAAATGTGTGCAGAAGAGCTGGACTGCACCCAGATTCTGCTCTCTAGGGACTTATGTGTTTGAAAAACAAGCTGGCAGCACTAGGGTGACTCCTGCAGCATGGATATGAGACTGTCCATGTCAGGAGCAGGAACCCTTTGGCTGACCTGTGACCCAGCTGGCTGGGTTTGCTTTGTGACAGACCATGTATAGACCAGCTCATTAGCTGAGGTCCGGCTTCCACTGAACCACCATACCCTTGTCCCCAGAGCCACATCAGCAAAGGTAAAGCATAGGCGACATTATGCCAGAAGAAAAAGGCTTCTATGGGCATAGGCAGCAGCATGCTTTCCATTTTCCATGGTCTGCTTATCCTCCTGGAGGAGAAAACATATTCCTGAGCCAGCTCAGGTTGGCAGTGCCTCTTCACTCAGATGCAAGATTACATCGGGAGTCTGGAGATCTGGGTGAGGAGGGATGAGGGGCATGAGTTAAGCCATAGATCCAAATCCAGGACATGGACTTGGGTGAGCTGAGGGGTGTAGACAGAGTCTGCATGGGAGATGGTGCCATCTGAGCTCATCATCTGAGGTATGCAGGTGTCTTCACTGGCTATGAAGATTGTTGAGATGCCTGGCTGAAATGTAGACACGTGAGCTAGGTGAGATGATGATTCTGGCGCTCCTGAAGGGTTTTTTCTGTGCTGAAAATCCTGTCACGGTGGCTTCTCTGAGCCCAGTCTTGTGGTTGCTGCAGCCTCTGCTCTCAGCATGCAAGTCCTGCTATACCAGAGCTGATGTTGGATGCCTCTACCCCACACAACAGGATGTTTGGTTCAACATGGTCCCAGTTCTGCTGTTACCTGTGGTAACCCAGATCTCCTCTGCCCCCCTGGATAGTAACTGCTTGGGTGTGGGAGATAAAACAGGCTGTATTTCCACTTTGCTGAAGTTCTGAACTCTTCATCCTGGGTGAACAAAAATCGTGGTCACTCCAGACCTGTACAGCACTGCTGTATATGACATTATCCTGGACTCTTATGCTGGTAGAGTTTATCCCTGTTCCTGTGTGAAAATTAGCACCTTCAGGCCAATATCACTGTGTTGGCAATAGGCATCTTGTACTGGCCTAGTAGTTGTGGTACAGCTTTGCAGGACAGGTAGGGGCTTGGTAAACCTGCTGTTTTTATTGATGAGAGCGACACTGTAGTTACACAAGTGAGTTGAAGGCAGAAAGCATCAACACTGCTGCTGAAAGAAGTGCTCCTGCCTTCCTTCTGCCCCTTATCCCAGCCATGATGCCACCACCCTTCCCATGCCAGTACAGGCAGCCACTTACTGAACTACACAACAAAAACAAGTGGGCCAGGGCAGCTGGAAAACAGGTTGTTTTCTGTATCTGATCTGCTGTTCGGGGTCAGAAACGAGCAGGAGAGTTGGGACTGCTTCTGGGGCCAGCTCTGGTTTGTGTCTGGCTTACTGATCACAATGCTGTAGTGTTAGATGCAGGCAGAGCTTGATTTTTAAAGCCTCTAAACAAAACTCGTGAGCCTCGATTTTTGAACTCTGGGTCGTGTTGAGTTTCTTTATGAAAGCGTATCTCGAGGCTTTAAAAACAAACTGATTGACTATATCTGAACATAGAGCTAGAGATAAAAGCTCCCAAGTGCCAGGGGTAGATAGATAAAGGCAGGGACAGCTTTTTCCAAATTCTGCTTACAACAAGGTCAGAAACAGCTCTTGGTGTTCTTCCATAAAACTGGGTGTTGAGAAACTCTTTTATAAAGCTCACTTTGACTCTCCTCAGAGATGTCTGTACAGCCCCTCCCCATTACCTCTTGACACACTAAGCAGCTTAGGAAAAGCCAGGATCACTACTAGGATGCAAGAAATCTGAGTAGTGGAAGTAGGAAATTAAAAAATGCCTTGGTGAGGGGATGTCTGATAACTGTCACATGTGTTATTGCAGGTAACTCTGAAATCAGGTAGCAATATATTATACTGGAGAACAACAGGGATTCTCATGGGCTCCAAAGTAGTAAAACCAGTTCTGGTGAAAAACATCACGATTGAAGGTAAGAGTTATTTGTCTTTTATGTCTTATCTCACTCTTTCTTCACACTGTTTGCCAAGTGCTATTTCTACTGGTGTACTTAGAGCATTGAAGTGAATTTTTTTAGCCTCTTGTCCCCTGTCTGCTCCTCTAAAGTGTAAAAACAGAACAGCAAAACTTCACGCTGTCAGAAAAAGGCTCAAAAATTAATTTATCTGGTAAATGATGCCATCTAGTGGAGAAGACTGGCCTAGCAAATAGAGAGAGAAAATAATAAGCTGGGGATCTCTAATGTAATATAGAAAGACCATGGATATTGGTAAGCCTCTCAACAGTGATAAATGGATATATATCACAACATTGACAGTTAAATTAATATTTAAATTATTTATTTCATCTGGAGTTGCTTTTTTGGTCCTGTTCTAAGTGTGATCAAACTCGGAGTGTCATATAAAGTTCCTAGATGGGTCAGACTCACATTGAGGAACAAAGATTAAGGACGTAAATTATGAGTCAGCAAAGCCAAAGTGTCTAAAGCAAGTGGTAAAAGTCTGTGGGTTTTATGCTGTTTTATGCAGCTGGCTTGCTCTCACCCATAAGCAGGTAGGCAGCAGTTATGGAGTGTACCTCTCTCTTTCAGTGTTTTAATTTCTTTACAGGAGTTGCATATACGTCTGAATGCTTTTCATGCAAGCCTGGTACCTTCAGTGACAAACCAGGTGCATCTGGCTGCCAGGTGTGCCCACGAAATACTTATTCTGAGAAAGGAGCTAAAGAGTGCACCAAGTGTAAAGAAGAAATGTATTATGCAGGTACATAAACAAAGTGGGTTAAGCAAAACCAGGAGGGTCTGAGTATATGAGGTCATCAGATTTTTGAGGTGTGAGAATGGTTGTATACAACAATGAAATTTAGTCTCCAGTTGATATGCAAGGGGGAAATGAACGTGGGACTTCCCAAAATATGCAGAGGGCACATATACATAACGGACCACAGTCGAACTTGGATAAGGTCATCCATGTTAACATGAAGGGATGGAGATCTTTATGACCTGGAAGGCAACCGTGCTTCTGAAGGATTTAACAGTTGTGCTGTGCCCTCTCGTGGTAACTTGTGTTATCGGTTGGTGATGACATGAATTTGCTTCATCACTCCTTCAGAATTCACACGTTTTGACGAATGTCCTTTCTAAATACTCTCTCTGGCTTGTCCCTGCCTTGGCTGTTCTTGGAAGATGTGGTGATCTAGTTGCAAAACCTAGTCCCAAAGTCCTCTGCATTCCCAGCTCTGGTTAGCTGGTGACCATCACATAACATGATCTTAATCTATTCTTCACAGTCAAAATGTCTTCAGTTTTCTCCCTTGTACTAGTTTCCTTGAAGAATATGTTACCAAACAGAACCTGCTATCACCAATTATGGCAAATGATTGGGACCTGTGCCCATACTCACAGTGGGAAAGGAAATATTGCAAAAATATCTGAGAAAAGGAAGAACTGGACCAGTGTTGTAAGGAAGTTTCTAACGGGTTGGAGTAATTTTGTTCCTTATTGAGTGAGAACATATTCCCATGGTTGGCAAACTGCACAAATTACTGCTTGAAGGTGAAGGGTTGGGGTGAGGGTTTGGGTGACTCATAGAATGGTTTAGGTTGGAAGGGACCTTAAAGATCATCTAGTTCCAACCTCCCTGCCATGGGTAGGGAATCTTCCACTAGACCAGGTTGCTCCAAGCTCCATTCAACCTGTCTTTGATTGTTTCCACGGATAGGATATACACAACTACTCTGGGCAACCTGTTCCAGTGCCTCACCACCCTCATAGTAAAGAACTTCTTCCTAATAATTCTTCCTGGGCATACTGAATCAATGAATTTCATTGTGGCAGCACAAGCATAGCTGGTATTTTCCTTCTTCTGCCACTTCAGTTCAGGGTAATGTTCGTGCAGACTCCGTTAAGAGTTTGATTTTTCATACTTGTTTTGTATTTTTCTGCTGACTCACTTTAATCTCCAGATTTTAAGCTTGTTATGTTTGTTTCCAGGGACTATTTGATAGTTTAATATGCTGTTGATCACCTTTTCTTTTTAGATGAGGGATCCAGTGCATGTATAGAGCGTCCTCCATGCACAAGTAAAGACTTTTTCCAGATCCATACCCCATGTGATAAGGAAGGAAAAGTAAGTAGAAGGCATGATACTATTTTTATCCTCATTGACCTTACCGCTACTTCTGGATTTGAAAACAAGGTAGGGTTTGTAGGAATCCCTTTCCCAGTTACTTTCCCAATTTTTTTTCCAGCACTGAATTTCTCTGAAGCTTAGGATTTTTCCTTTAGCTGCCTTCTCTCCAGCCTTTATCTCTCTGTGAAAATCTGCCTGTCATGGGTCTGCTTAAGGGATCTGTTGCTGTGAGACAATAAGCTCCTTGCACTTGTGATGAGTCTGACGGGGTCACTGGTGCTACTTCCATGCTTCCATGCTGGTTGGAGCACTGGGTGAAGTACTGTCCCAGAATAAACCTGGCTCTATGGTTGTTAGCAATCTTTCCTGGCATATTTTGGGCTTGTGATAACTTGCCCTGTCCCAGCAGTGCCCAGGCACAGGATCATTGGATATGACCATTCCTATTTCAAATGGAAGAGTGTTTGGCTGCATAGGTATAATATGTGTCATGTCCCTCAGTTTCAACATCAAAGAAGGGCCCATGATCTGTTGAAATAATGTTGTATACACAGCCTGTGAGTATTCATGTGCAGCAGCAGAGCTTAACTGCTGGTAATGTGCTTGCCATGCCTCATATCACCTGCACTCTCAGGAGGTTGTTTCACTCAGAGATTTTAGGTCCGCTGGGTATCTCATCTCACAGAGGAACCTGCTGGCAGAGCAGCCTGGATTTGAAGCTCTCCTGCCCTTTGTCCTTGTAATCAAGTGGGAATTTTTGTGGAATTTGGAGAAGAAACTCCTGTTTACTAGTATAAGAAGTTCATAGAGGTGTGAACACATGGTCAGACCTGCTTGTCTCTTTCCTTTCCCAATTCTCTTAGACCTGAATGGGATTGTAAGCAGTAAAAACCCCTAGCACCTGCATGTTCCTGGCCTAATATTTGCTAGCAGGATGGAGTATTTTGGAGTCTCCTTATCAGTCAGTTCCAAAATTCAGCTGAGATCTTGTGTGCTTTAATAAGGAAGCATCAGTGAGTTTAGCCCAAGAGCTGGCAGGCTCTGCAACCTGGTCTTGACTCACTGATTCTTGCTCTGTTAACTGCCTCTAATGACCTGAGAAATTAGCAATGGTGTTCGCTGCTACACCCCCAGGTACTGCTTTAATTGCAACCTCCTGCGGATTACCTATCAGTGCTCTGTGTGATCCAAGTCTCCCTGGCACTGAATAGGCTCCTACTGTTGACCCTTTTCGTGGCTCTCACTGCTTAATGCTCTGCAGCTCTGAAAACTGGTCCAAGTTTGCTGTACTCCCCATCTATCTCTCCGTGTGATGCAGCTCAATGAGAGGGCCTGATCGTGCAGGCCATCTTCGGGTGAACAGTGGCCATAAAGAACCAGCCTACTGCTCCGTGGCTTACTAAAATAAGCCAGGATTTTCATTGGACATTAGATTAGATTGTTGTCTCCCTCATGTCCTACTCCATGTGTAGAAAGGGACTCAGGAGATTGAGGCACTTGACTCCTCTTGACTTTTCATCTACCTGCTGCTTTAAAAATCCCAGGCTGACTGTTTCAGCCTCAATGTCAGAGACCCTCACCCCATGGTTGCGGAGACCCTCTGACCCTCTTCTCACTGCTCAGACACAGTAGGATTCCTGTGGTGTGCAGTGTGTTTGGGCTCTGGGCAACCACCCATGCTTTGCCAGCTTCTGAGCCTTCTCGTTTTAAACGTTGGGCACCGTGACGCTGCTGAAGCATTTCTGGAGCAATACTCCAGAAAATCCTTTAAGTTCAGGAGCACCTAGGGCAGAGGCCGATCCATAGGAACAGGTGCCACTCTGACAGCAGGAGCAGTCCCTCAGTGCCTGAGCAAAGTGGGCAAAGCAGACCCAGTGCCAGCGGCCAGATTGAGCCAAGGTGGCCGAACAAGTCCATAGTGATGAGATATGACCAATGTTAAGCTGGGACATTGTGTCCATGGGCCAGCCAGGATGTGGGTCAGCCAGGGTACGTGACCTGGTACAGGCAGGGCTGCAAAAAAGTGCAGGCAGTGATGAAGTGTGAAAGCCTCAGTTTAATTGCAGCTCCCAGGAGCCAAGGCCTGAGTCTGAACTGAAACTCCTCCCAGCTTATTTTTTGAAACAGTTTCAAAGAGGATTGATACTTCTTGAAGTGTTCTGTGTTATCAGAGGGCTAACCTTGAGTGCAAGCAGCTCAATGCCCGAGATGACAAGGGATCTGGATCAAATTCATAAGGTGAAATCTTGCTCACCTGAGCTTCTGGCCTCAAGGATCCCTGATTGCACTGCTAGGACCAAAGGGTGGAATTACCCAGAGCAAGAGCTGTGGTCAGGTTTCACTGTCGCCAGCTGGGTTTCTCAGTTATGGAATTCAACTAATTTTCATCTTGAGATATAAAACCCTTTCAGAGATAGACCCAAAGTAAGATGAAATTTGAAACCCAGCTTCACAGGTGATGCATCTCATCTAAACCTTCTTCTCAGAGAGAGCTGATGACAGACAGGCCATACTGCTGTGTATGGTAACACCATGGACTGACTCATGTAAGTGTTCATAAATGGCTCCTTAGGTGATGCAGAGGGACTGGAGAGGGGCTGGGAGAGCTCCTGCGTGGTTTTGGCATTTGCTCAGTAGGTGAAAAATGGCTGGAGAGAAACTGAGGACTTTTCAAAGAACAGGCCAGTATGGAGAAAAAATGCAGAACTTGTGGTGTTCTCTAACAGATGCCTTCCCAATTTATAATGCAGAAGGTATATTTTGTGTTATTGCAATAAAAATGCAGAGATTGCTTTTGCAGCTGTTAGAATTATTTATCTGACTTTCCTCAGAAATGTCTCTATGGGGATATTTACTAATTAAATAGGAATGAACAGTAGTAATTATTTTAAGCTTCACATTTTTGTTTTGTTCTTAAGGTCTGATATCTTGGAATCTCCTGTGAACCCAATTACTTCTGTTTCCTTTATCCAACCTTCCCTTTATTGTCCTGGATGTACAATGTCTTGTTTTGGCCTCAGTCATTGGGAATACCCTGACTTAATTTACAAGGGAGACCTTAATTGGTGCGTCTAGTCCTAAAGCTTCATAGCACACAGTGTGAGCTCAGTATCTTCTCATTCCAGACTCAGATCATGTACAAATGGATTGAACCCAAGATCTGCAGAGAGGATCTCCCTGATGCATTGACCCTACCTCCTTCAGGAGAGAGGCAGGATTGTCCACCCTGCAATCCTGGCTTCTACAACAACGCCTCATCTTCTTGTACTCCCTGCCCACCAGGCACATTTTCGGATGGGATGCAGGGTAGGAGTCTGCAAAAAAATTGTGTGTGTCCCCAAAAACAGTTGTCTGATTGCATGTGACTTAGTTAAATGACACATCATCAGAAGCCAGAGTTCATTTTGCATAAAATACTTGTTTAATAACATTGGAGAGAGGGATTTGGATATCTGTTTTCTCCCATAAGTCCTTTCTTATCAGGGATTGCTGCTCTAAGTTGACCTGCTGTGTTCTGTATTCATTTCTTGGATGATATAAACATCCTGAGAGTTATTTTAAGGGATTTTGAGCGGGGAATCAGAATTTTTACAGCCAGTAATTCCTCCTTACCCATTCTTCTGCTCAAGCCAAGTTCTCTCCTGTGAAAACCTCATTTTAAGCACTGTCATATTTGTACCCTGCCAGCATTGTCTAGTCTTAATTCTGGCTTGTTTTTTCTGAGATGTACTAGCTCAGTTGTCCCTTACAGCATTTTGTGAGAATTCTTGTTTACCAGCATGATCAAACCTTCAGCTGAACCCATTAAAAAGGAAATGTAGGTTTGGAGGCCAGCTGCAGATTACTTACAATCCACTTATTATCTACAATTAATAAAATGCTGGTCTCATTTCCACTCTTCTGGTCCTGATAAGTCTTTGACTGTTTAATTACAAAGAAATAAATTATTTTCTTTGCTTATTACTTGCACTAGAGAGTAAAAAAGTAGTAACTATGTTCTTTAAAACATGGCGCTTTGGCCATGTCATATCCTTTTCCTGCCCTCTTGGCCTGCAGAGTGCAAAGCCTGCCCTGCTGGGACTGAACCAGCCCTTGGGTTTGAGTACAAGTGGTGGAACATCCTGCCAGGCAACATGAAGACATCTTGCTTTAATGTTGGCAACTCAAAATGCGATGGGATGAACGGTGAGCCCGACTTCCTGTGTTGCTGTGTGCCTTTCTCCTGCATGGATCACTGCTGTAATGGAGCACCCATCAAAATGAGTGTGTTCTTTGCTGCATGACTCACAACACGGTTTCCCCCCTTCTCTTTAATTGCACCAGGCTTGAAATTTCCTGTACTCAGTGTCACACTGTCACAGTATCACAAAGAAGAAATGAAAAATCTCTCGTACACCAGAAGAGGGCAGGAGTTGCAGCCTGTGTGAAGTCCCCTCAGCCAAGGACCTATCGCACATAAATTTTAATGCATCTTCAGATACATTCATATCCCCACTGAAAAAAACCACTATTTGACTTCTCCCTCACTTATCTCATTTTGTGTTTTGTTATAACTACGCCCATCAAGGTTATACGTAATTCTTTTGGAAAACTTAATTAAAGTCTGTGATTTTGTTCATTTAGCACTCAGAGCTTTCTCTCTGCACATGTGCTAAAATTGCAGCAGAGAGCAGTCACAGCTCACCGGTGAAAATGATCCCATTTGGGACTTCTCCCACCTCCAGCCTTCTCTGACAGATTTTCCTCTGTCTGATCCACCCTGTCAGACTGATGTAACTCAAGCTTTGAATTATGTGTGTTGAGCAGAAGGGAACTGAAGTATATGCTTAACATTTAACACACGGATTCATTGATTCATCTGTTTTAAGGCTGGAAGATATCAGATGGATCATCCCCCCTGAGCTGCACAGCACAGGTCAGGGAATTTCAATTGCTGTGCTGATTTCAAAGGTGACAATTGCCTGTAAAATCAGCAGTTCATGCAATTGCTAAAATTTTTCGTTGAAAAGCATTATTATATTGCTCTATAGTTTATACCAGGTATCTTTAAAATACACTGAAGTACAGAATTGCTTAAAAAATTATGCTAAGATAGATTTTTTTGCCATCTATTTATCGAAATTTTGTTCTTTTTCTGTCCTATGAAGGTTGGGAGGTGGCTGGTGATCACATCCAGAGTGGGGCAGGAGGCTCTGACAATGACTATCTTATCTTGAACCTGCACATCCCGGGATTTAAGTAAGGAATTGGATTTTTTTTTTCCCACATATTTCTTGTATATCTCTGTCTCTTACACCTATTTCACACTACCTCTGGAATCATCTGGGTTTTCCTTTCAGAAATGGAATAATGTAATGAATGAGAGACAAGAGGAAACTTGGATTTTATTCCAAGCAGTCCCCAGTCAGTCCATTGAGGCATACAAGTGTGTAAGACCTTAGTTTTTAGCAGTGTTTGTTTCATTCCAAGATACCAGATGTTTGGCTGTCTGGAAACTGAGAAGAGATACTCCTATCCCTCTGGTTTTAAATTGTTCCAAAGCAACCAGCTAAACCTGCCGTGGGGTGGATATTGGAGCCCGCCCTTTCAGTGTTTTAGTGAAATCCAAGTTACTTTGCCCTGTGGCTCCAGGCAGCCTGCACAGCCTGTGCTTCCCCTAGAGTCAGTGAGGAGATGAAGGTACTGCAGGAGAATGGGATATCCCACCTCTCCTGAACCCTTGGACAGAGTGAAATATCTGCTTGAGGTGGTTGTGCCTCTGTCAAAAGAGTGAGATTAGACTCCTAGCTCAGATCGAGTGCAAAATAATGAGACAGGTAAGGTATGGCAAGAGGAACATCAGCCTTCCTTTGCTGTATTTCAGCTGAGGGAGTTGGTGACTTCTTACACCCACTGAGCAAACCCTGATTTTTAATTTACAGTATGGGCAAGCAGCAATTAAATTAAAGGTGCATAATAAGGGTTGGAAAAGACTTCCAAGATCATTGAGTCCAACTGTTAACCCAGCACTACACCAAGTCCCCAAGTGCCACATCCACATGCCTCTTGAACACGTCTAGGAATGGTGATTCCACCACAGGGCAGCCTGTTCAAATGCCTGGCCACCCCTGCAGTGAAGAAATTTTCCCTTATATCTAGCCCTGGCACAACTTGGGGACATTTCCTCTGGTTCTGTCATTTGTTACCTGAGAGAAGAAACTGACCCCCACCTGACTACAACCTTCTTTCAGGAAACTGTAGAGAGTGATAAGATCACCCCTGAACCTCCTCTTCTCCAGGCTGAACAACCCCAGCTCCCTCAGTCACCCCTCATAAGATGTGTGCTCCATACCCTTTGCCAGCTCCATTGCCCTTCTCTGGACATGCTCCAGCAGCTCAATGTCCTTCTTGTAGTGAGGGACCAAAAACTGGACACAGGATTTGACGTGTGGCCTCACAGGGGGGGCACCCTGAATACTTCTGCTTTGTGTGAAGCTCCTGAAAAGCATCCCCCATCAGTGGAGGGTAGATGCAACTTAAATGGTGTAAATCACTTGAAATATTTAATGCATTTTAGTAATGAAATTCCCTACAAATATGGTCAAATTTAGGTATTTATTAGAAGGAGGGAACTGTACAATAAAGAATTCAGACACTCAAAAAATGACCCTGCTGCAGCCGACACCCAGTGCAGAGCCACTGTGAAACCTGGTCTCTGTTGTTCTGCAAGGGCAGATTTTCTGTGACAAGACTTTGGTTGTTTCAGCATACCAAAAGGAATTTGAAGGATTGACTGCTGCCTGTCTGGAGAGCACCATGTAAATGTTTTGTCCCTTCTCTGTTTAACAGACCTCCGACATCAGTGACAGGAGCAACTGGGGCAGAACTAGGACGGATTACTTTTATTTTTGAGACCATCTGTTCAGCAGATTGTGTGTTGTACTTTATGGCAGTAAGTGAGACCTCTTTCTCCATGACTAAGGACTGAGCCTGATATTCCACATGTCACTCTAATACCTCTACATAGGTGTGATTAGTTGCACTTGGTTTATTATGCTAAAGATTAAGTACGACATTAGTTTAGTATCTGCAGTGCCCTTGCAGGAAGGATTTAATGAATGACCTAGAGAAATTCCTCCACCCTATGAGTTGTGAACCATTCCTGGTTATCTGTTTATTCTGAAAGAAATTGTTGGATGCTAAAAAGCCAAATTTTCCCCTGTTAAACTGACTGATGAAATTATCAGTGTCTCTTGTGCAGTTGAGCTGGCCTCTAGTAACAGAGCCACAAGTCAAGATGTGGGATAGAGGGATGGGAAGTGGACAATTTGGAAGTTTAGACTTGATTCTGTCAATGATCTGGGGAATCAGTAGGGTAGCAGGCAGATGTTTGTGAAAGGAAAGTACCATTTTACTTACTTTCAAGGTCTGCTTATTGAAAGTCCATCAGCTGAGGAAAGTAACTGGATCTGTGACAGCTCCCTTGCCCCTTCCAGTGAAAGGGGAAGCTGGTCCTTTTTTGTGTTTAGTGGCTCTTTAGGGGAATCTGCTCTTAATTTAAAGAGAATTGAGTGGAAATTAGGTGGTAATTTGAGTCTGTCTTTAGTGGCAATTTAAAGAATCTGTTTTAAAGGAAAAGCATCTTTCACTGGAACATTTGCAGCTGATTGAGAATAAGAAACATAAACATAGATTGAATGGAGTTTTGTTATGTAAATCTTGGTGCTGCATTATTGGCCTCAGTTCTCTTTCACAAGAGACACCATCAAAGTGGGTATCTGAAGATGTCAGAAACTACAATTTACCTCTGAATTTTTGCCTTCCCCTTTCTGTACTCTGGTACCTGCAAGTTTTACATACAAACAAAATTTCAAATCTGAAAGAACCACTGTGCTGAATCCATCCTCATAATGGTTATAAACTACTATAGGACTTTGAACTTAGCTCTTATATGAACTACAACATCTTTTGGAACAGCCACCCATTCTCAATTAAAAATTTGCCAGTTGTGGAAAACAGAATAAGTATGTTTGCTCTGCTTTATTAATTGTTAAATGTGATTGTAAAGTCCTTTATACATTAATCTCTATATCATAAAATGCTGGTGTTCAGTGTAGTATGACTATGCTTTTTGTGTGTGGGGGGGGGATGTGTGGGTTTTTTGTTTCTTTGTTTTGCTTGGTTTTTTTTTAAATATATCCATTTTTTAGGATGTTAATCGAAAAAATACCAATGTGGTGGAATCATGGGAAAGAAGTAAAGAAAAACAATCCTACACTCACATCATCTCCAAAAATGCTTCCTTCACATTCACCTGGGCCTTTCAGAGAATAAACGAGGGCCAAGATGTAAGTACTTCTTTACATATGGGTCTTTAGAACACAGCTTTCCTTGGACACTCATCCCTAGAGCTCTCACCCTCTGTTGAAGCTCACAGGCTTCCTGTAAGGAGTGAATGGCTCTCACCATAAAGCAGCCCTGGGGAGGCAGCTGTGGATAAAAGATCCAGGAGGAGGGACAGAGCCATGAATAAGCTGATCCCTGAACTGATGCATAGAGATGTCTGTCCATCTGTGTCCAAACACAATGGTGCGACGACACCAGGGTGGTTTCCTTGGCTCTCGTTCCAGAGCAGACAGTTCATCAATGACATGGCCAAGATCTACTCCATCACCGTGACCAACGCAGTGGATGGAGTGGCCTCTTCCTGCCGGGCCTGTGCGCTGGGCTCGGAGCAGTCTGGCTCATCCTGTGTGCCCTGCCCGCCAGGACACTACATCGAGAAGGAGACCAGCCAGTGCAAGGAGTGTCCGGCCAACACCTTCCTGTCCATCCACCAGGTCTATGGCAGGGAGGCCTGCATCCCCTGTGGGCCTGGCAGCAGGAGCACCAAGGTACAGAAACTGAGTGTTTCTGAGCGATGGGCAGACAGGGGGTTTTGGGCTATAAGCTCAAAGGGCCCAAGGGCCAGTTTTAGCTCTTTCCTACAGGTATGTGCCTTGTGAGCAGTGGTGTCTAGATATAATCAGTGAGCCCACTCTTTCAGAGATGTCACTAGCCTCATTTCTGTTTGTAAATATGCAGTAATAAGATAAAATCGACCACATCAGCTCAAAAAAAGATTTGTTTCAAGAAGCTGTGGACAGTGTATGAAGAGGGCAAGCATATATGTTGCTTCTACCTAAAACTGTCCCAGACACCTGCTGTTTTAAACTCAGGGACTTTCTCTGCTGGATGATGTGTCTGTGCCTTTAGAAACCTGTAACAAGTGCCTCTTACATGAAACTGCCCTTAAGCCTTAGTAAGCATTTATTACATGCAAGGAGCTGCACAGGTACCAGAAAAACTGCTTCAATTTGTTCGTATTCTGCCTGACTTCAGCTGGGTTCATATACAGTCCTTGTGTCTTGGGCTGTTTGTTGTGTTTCCTTTGCAAGATACAAATGTAACCAAGGGCATGTTCTGATCTGTTTACAGAGCTTTGAGCTGGAACACTGGGATCCTAAAGGCACACAGAACAAAACAAACAAAGAAACTACATTTTCTTGGCTAATGCAGCAAACAGCAGAAAAACCGGGCTTGGGGAACATTATAGTCCTGATATGTTATTGCGAGGGATTGAAACAGGAATGGGATTTCTCCCAAGAGAAAGATGAATTAGAGGAATAGGGCAGAGTTGCCCTTCATCCTCAACAAGGAAAGCAGTCCTGTCTGCACCTGCTTGCTTTAAATCCCAGAGGAATGGTTCGCTGCTGTTCCATAACTGCTCTTTAATGGATGCTTCTTCTTCCTTACAGGACCACTCTGCCTGCTTCAGTGACTGCCTGGTGTCCTATGTCAAGGATAACCAGAGCCTGAATTACAATTTTAGCAACCTCAGCCAGGTGGGCTCATTGATGAGCGGACCCAGCTTCACTTCCCGAGGGACCAAGTTCTTCCACTTCTTTAATATCAGCCTGTGTGGGAATGAGGTGAGCTCAGCTGGTGTTGAGGGTTGGGGGGATGAACCAATTTGTTGCCTGTGTTGATGATCTGGGGTCACACTGAGGCAGGACAAGGACTCCCCTTCATCTGAATTGTCACCAACACTGCACAAACACTTCCCTTTGGATCTTGTTTAGCAGAGCAAGGGGATTTTTGAGCAGCCAAATGATTTTCCAGAGCAGAGATGACAAAGTTTTAGGCCATAAACAATGCTCAAAAGAAAACCCCTGTCACATCCCTGCCTTTTCTTAGTTCTTGTGCCTTCAAGTCACTTGAGTCACAACCCTCACCTTTGTGTGCTGCCACCAAGAAGCTCAAGTGAAGAGTCTATCACCTGGCAACTTCTTTCCATATGTTTCCCTCATGACTTGACTGGAGATGTTGTAGTCAGCAGAGCCCCTGGTCACCCTACTGTCTGCCAGTGACCAAGGTGCCCAGTGCTGACTTTGACTGCAGCCTTTGAAAGTGGTGGAAAAATGTGTTTAGTTGATGAGTCAAACAGAGTCAAGAGACCTTCCTCTGGGGCTTGGACTGTACCAGAGCTTGTTGTCACATACATAAATTGACCTTTCAGAGCAGTACTAGTGTTGTACATTGTCCCATGAAAACCAGCACATGTACTTTACATTAATGTTCAGCCCTGTAAAGTTCTAAAGTCTTTTGCCCATGTACCAAAGGATATACATGAGTTGAGACAGATGAATAGTCACATTTCTTTACATCATTTTGCATACTTTTAGGCTTAAATGTGTGTTTAACTACCACCTGGATCAGAGCTGCTAACAACTAGATTGACAAAAGTGCAGATATGCTGACTCCCTTGTGGATCTGGTCTTAATTTTCCCAAATTACTATGATGGTAATACAGTGCTACCAACCATGATTAGGTGGTGAGTGCTTGACATTTTGTCAGGAAAACTGAGTCTAGTGATTTGTCTTTCATTGCTGTTGCTCAGATTCTAGCACTGGTCTTGACATGTGACATTAAGGCAGCCTTGAAGGCTGTATATCTGTTTAGAGATTTCATGTATTTGTGCTTTGAAAATATTTTGTCTGGATTAAATCCCAAATAAAGAGGTATTCTACATTGTATTATTTGAAGGGAAGGGAAATAAGGTTTTTCTTTGCAAGCTATTTTATTATGCTCTGCAAGTAAACACTGTGCTGTCAAGATAAACTAAGAGGAGTGCTCCACAGCACAGATTTCTGATAAGACACATGCCAGAGGTGACATTGTGTTTCTGAGTCTGTACAAGGCTTCAATTGGAGCTTTCACAATAGCACAGTTTATTGCTGCAATTTGTCCCTCTTATGACAGACACATAGAGACATCAAGTTGTTATAAGGTAAAGTAATGAATCTCACCCAGTTTGCAATCAGAAAGTTTGAAATCTTTCCTTTCCCAAACTTTTTCACATCTTATCAACAATCAACAGCTTCCCCCTTTTTTTTTCTGATTGTCCACAGGGGAAGAAGATGGCAATTTGCACTGACAACATTACAGACGTTACTCTGAAGGACATGGTTGCAGAATCAGAAGATTTTTCCAATTTTGTGGGAGCTTTTGTCTGCCAGTCCACCATCATCCCGTCAGACAGCAAAGGTTTCCGAACAGCCCTGGCTCTGCAGTCCAACAGCCTTGCTGACAGGTTCTTAGGTATATGGTTTGTCTTCTGCTTGCTATTATCATGAATGTACTGTTATGTATTTAGGGCTGCAGAGTAAATCCTTCTGGGCTCAGCAGCTGCATTACCAAGACCCCACTTGGGCAATTTCAGAAGAAGAAACTGGTGTTGGGACATAATTAGTCAAGAAAGGAAGAGGTTTAGGGCAACATGGGGCGCACACGTCATTAAGGCTTGCACTGATCTGGCTCACAAGTTCCCAGAGTCTGAGGCCAGATTAGACAATGAAGTCATTTAGTCTGCTCACCTATCCATTACAGGCACTGAGTGCTTGTACTTTCTCCCTGGCACTGAGCCCAGAAACTCATGTTTGACAAAAGCACATCTTTGGAAGATCATTCAACCTGGACTTTTAAGACTGCCAGAAATAAAAGCTTTGCCACAGTCACTGGTATTTTTTTCCACTAGTCAAAGACTGTCTCTGTGTGTGATTTTAAAGCAGACTTGCTTCCTATTTTAATTTCCCTGGTTTCACTTTTCAGTTCTTGCTTCTTGTTATTCTTTCTCCATTTCACACTGACATTTTTTTTTTTGAAGAAATATTTTGTGTACTGGAATCATCACACCTTCCCCAGTTTGCTTTTCTGATAAGCTAAGTAGACCAAGTTCTTCTAAGTCTCTTGCTATCATGTATTTATCTCTAGCATCTGAATAATTTTGAGGCTCTTTCTACAGCTCTGTAACCTTTAGTATTTTCTTAAAGCATAGAATGGAACACTATTCCAGTGTTTAATTTGCTATAATGGCAATAAAAATCACTTCCGTCTTTGGAATTCCTGAGTCCTTCTTTCTCCAGACTCAAGGGATTTTATGACACCTTCTTGTTTCTGATGTCCACTCTGGATTTTTTTTCAGTTACAGTTTAAGACTGGCCTGCCTGCCTTGCTCTACTTGTCTTCACTAAAATATATTTAGGTTGTTTGGGACCATCTTACCAAATGAACCAAATGCTTTGTATTTTATTCCTGTTCCTCTTAATCTTTGTCTCACACTTTACCAACAGTGATTATGTAGTTACTTGCAGATGCCTGCCAATAATCTTGCATTTTGGCACTTCAATATCGATGCCTAGAGAAGACTGGAGACATACCACATTTCATGAGAGTTTCCCATGGCCAGATAATTTTTTAATTACTTAGCTAAATAGTTTTTAATTCAGAGTGTGCACTCAATTGTTATTAGATTGCTAACTTTTTAATTAGAATCTCATGTGGTAATTAGTGAAATACTTGATAAATTTACATAATTTTCTTTAGCAACAAAATTCTTCAACACTCAAGGGATGAGATCAGATTTGTTCAACAAAAGCTGTTCTCCATAAATTCTTGTTGACTTCCACTCTTTGTGTATCTATCCATGGACTGAAACTCATTTTCATTTACCATTATTTTGCCTCATCATGGTAGCCACATTGTCATTTGGGTCATCATATTTCCTCCCCATGAGTCTTTTGACAGTTCATTGTAATTAAAAGCTCTTGCTTTATGGTGAACTTGCCACTGGCTGCCGCATGAGAGGAGCCCCGAAGAAAAGATACAAGGACTCCCTGAAACAACATCTCAGCCTTGGCCATATTGATCACCATAACTGGTCTACTCTGGCCTCCAGTCGGGAGGCCTGGAGACACACCATCTATAACGCAGCTGTCTCCTTTGGGAACACTCGCAGGATCACCCTCGAGGAGAAAAGGCAACACAGAAAGAACCGTGTCTTGCAGAATACACCATCTAAGGAGTCTTTCTGCTGTGCCTTTTGCAATTGGATATGTCTGTCTCATATTGGCCTCATAAGCCACCAGTGTGCCTGTAACAAATGTGGATAGAGCCTTCCCAAATCTTCGTTCGCGAAGCCTAGCCATGATGAAAGTAATTAAAAGCTCTATTAAAGGTGACTTTTAGGTATGGGTTTGCTAGTTCATAAGCAGGTATGCCAAGGAGATGTCAATATCCTCTCCTGCCACCGAAGGAATCAGGTGTTTAAGTCATTGTCTTGGAAAGCAAGGAGATACTTCTGATATTTTTCCTAGTACAGAGAAAAGATATGAAGCTCTTCTGCTGCCCTTTCTTTATATCAATTGCTATATTTTTGAATGGTTGAAGTTTGTCTTTCCTAACATGAGAAGGATGTGGACTTGCTGAAGTGAGTCCAGAGGAGACCACAAAGATGATCAGAAGGCTGGATCACCCCTCCTGTGGAGACAGGCTGAGAGAGCTGGAGTTGTTAATCCTGAAGAAAAGAAGGCTCCAGCGACACCTTAGGGTGCCTTTCAGTACCTGAAGGGGTTACAAGAGAGCTGGAGAGCGTCTTTTTACAAGGGCATGGAGTGGTAGGACAAGGAGTAATGTGTTAAACTGAAAGAGGGCAGTTTTAGGTTAGATATTTGAAAGAAATCTTTTACTGTGAGGATAGTGAGGCAGTGTCACAGGTTTCCCAGAGAAGCTGTGAATGCCCCATCCCTGGAAGTGTTTGAGGCCAGGTTGGATGCGACTTTGAGCAACGTGGTCTAGTGGAAGGTGTCCCTGCCCTTGGCAGGGGAGTTGGAACAAGATGATCTTTAAATTCCCTTCCAACCCAAACCATTCCATGAGTCTGTGATTCTATGAACTGTTTCAAGAACAAGCAGAAAACTTCTTCAATCTTTCCCATCTTTCCACCAGTTTCTGACTTCTACTGCTTTCTTTTGTTGTTGTAGCAATTTTTCACCTCCCTAGAAGGATGCATTCCCATTTTTACAGCTCCCTCTTCTGAAACATTGCAGGATCTCTCACAGTACTGCAGATTGCTCAGGTTGTTACACGGTTACAATGTGTGAGGGTTATAAGTTCAAGGCATATACTTTCCGTGGCTGGATCAGAATCTTCAGCAGTCCTTTGCCAGCCTAAATTATTTTATGATTCTTTAATATTGATTGCTTTAAATTAATATAAAAGAGTAAAAATTATTACACTGGCATTTTATTAATTTTTTTTGTTTTGCTATGTCTATGTGAGCAAATCAGACTGTATGAGGAACATGTAAATCTGGAAGGTTTAGTTAGAATAAAAGAAAGTGTGTAATGTATAGTAATGCCATTAATTGCTATTAAGTGAGATATATACCCTTCAGACTGAGAAAATATTACATGTTAACTGCTCAAAGATCCATTCTTAGTTTGCTCCTTTTTTTTTCCTTCTCAAATTTTAGGAGCTACAGTTGAAACAATGCTGGAAAATATCAGCATAAAGGCTGATATGTTTCCTCCCTCTGCAAGCAAAATACCGGATGTGCATTTCTTTTACAAGTAGGTAAAAAATACTGTTTATTGCTATGTCAAATTTCTTCATTTGTTTAAGGGAAACTAAAACTGTAAGGGAGGATCTGTAATTCAGCTTTAATCCTTACCACTTGAATCAGTATCTGGCTGATATTGATTGGTATGTTGAAGAACGTCTTATAAAGTCAGCAAACACTGTTTAGTCAAATCTGAATTACACTTTATCTGTAGGAAGTGATACCAGAGCTTTGATTCATGCAGATGCCACTTCCCATGTCCTGTTTCTTTCAATATTTTCTCATATATCACTTTGCTATGTCCACTTCCCTTTGCATATCTTCTTTCACTTTCATTTGCATTTACTTTGATGCTATAAAAAAGAACTAATCAAGATTAACAGCAATTGTTTGAACACACACAGTTACTAGTATGCTTTTCCTATTCTTCACTCTTCTCCATAAAAAGAATAGAGAAGAGTGAAATACTTCTTACGAAGCCTCAGCTTGGGTAAGAAGTAGCTCAAAGGTCAGCTCAGTCCAGATGTCTACACGCTGGTGTCTTCACGGCAATTGGTTTTCTAAGCTGGGACTCTGGAGCCCCTGGGGCTATTCAGCTTAAGGCACTTACCTGTATTTGTCCTGCTGGTTGGCTGTCTGGATTGTTCTGGCTTTAATGACAGATCTTAATTGACTATAGGATTTTGGATATCAGCAGTTCATGCACATGTGAAATTACAAGTCTGATTCTGCAAACTGAACTCCACACCAATGACCCCACTTTGAGCATATTATGAACTGGGCTTACAGTGTCTATCATGCTAGAATAAGGTCCATGTTTTTAATCCCCTTTTCCTTGTGCTAGTTCGGGACAGTGTGGTTCTCAGATTAGCAGCTGAGGAGTGAGCCATCATAAACTCTCCAGCAGAGTAACACACCAACAACAGCACCTGCAATTCTCTTTTTCAATTGTTCTATTGTGCTTTGTGGGAAAGTTTATTCCTTGACTCAGCAGATTTCAAACTAGCTAGAGAACCACAGCAGTTCCCTGAGTAGCATCTTAGAGCACTTTGAGATTTAAATGAAGTGGTGAAACCTACCCTGCTTCTGTTGCTCCTTTATTTTTTCAGCTGACAAAGTGAAAAGCGCTGTGGTTCAAGGGTATTTTGTCGGTATTGCAGCTGCATGAATGGACAGAGACCCATGAAAGAGCAACATGTATTTATTGTGGGGGAAATGTGTTACTTTTCTCCTCTTGTTTGACATTAGGTCCTCAACAGTGACAGCCTCCTGTGAAAATGGCCGTGCAACTGTTGTGACAATGAGATGCAATCCCAACAAACCAGGCCAAGGAGAGCTTTCTGTGCCCAGGTATTTGAGTGTTTGTATCTTAGTAGTGCCAAAAAGCCTTTGCTACTCAGGTAATCTTTACAAAACTCATTTGTAATTTTAACAGCAATGAGGAATGCTGTTGCCCTCATCAGCCATGCAGAAGGTCTCATGTATTTTTCCTAGGTGTCCATCACCTCCCAGCAGACAAGCTCATTTGTGTTTAGAGTGTGTGATGAGAGACATTAGAGCTCAGGAAGGTTGTTCTGAGCTTAAAGGCAAAAGAAAATTTAGTAATGTTTCCTTGTCTTAACTTTTCCTTTATTTCAGTTCCTTATTTTAATCTTTGGCCTCCTGATTAGAACTGCCTGCTCAGGGTTTGAGAGGTGGTTTTTCTTCCTTGATCTACAGTAGTGGCTATGGAAAAAATTATTTTTTTGGAAAAGAGCAACCTGTCCTAGGAATTATGAAATCTGCTATTGCAATGCTTATCTGAGCCCTGAACTCTGTCTAGTTAAAGTTCGAGATGTATTTATTTATGTGTCTCATCACTCCAGTTTGCATCCTAACCCCCTTGTACTAGTTGAGTTTAATTTGCCTGACCTTTTCCCTTCTCTCTGATTCAAGTGACTTCAAAATGCCTCTTTCTTCCAAAGTCCTGTTTATGCCTGCATAAACATAACTTAAAGCATAACTGAAAAGTTACAGAGAAAAAAAAAACAGTAAAAGGATTAATTCTGTTACTCTTTAACAACACCCTGTCATTCTTCAGAAGTTCCCCTCAACTCTGATGACCTTCCTCTTGGCCCATCTTGACCTTCCTTGTCAAGGCCCATCTTAGGGTGTCTGGATGTTACTATAAATCTGCTGATAGCCCTATCACTCATCCCCCTTCCCAAAAGCTAAGTCCTCTTCCCAAGTGTGAGAAGTGTGGGATCCTTTGATCCCTGTCCCTTTTGAGACAGATGAACCATGCTCAGCTGAATGAAGGCAAGGCAGCATCTGCTTCACAGGTGATGGATGAGTGATTGATGATTGAACACCTTGGAAGATACTTACCTCAGTTGCTGAGGGACCTGACACACTGGGCAATAAGCCTCTGTCTATCAGTTGCCATGTGAAAATCCTCCAGTTTTTCTCCTAATGTCACAGGTTAAACACAATGTGAGCTGTGATAACTCACCAGTAGTGAGGGAGGAACAACCTACCTTGCTTTTAAAAGTGTGAGCATGGGCAGAAATGACACACAGCTGACATATGTATCTTATCCCAGTTTGTGTTGACTTCTCCCTTCCTATCCTCCTTTGATTACCTCAGCAATCAGACAGCAGTTTTCACACAGTGAGGTACCTGATATATGTCAAATAATACAGCACCTAACTCCTTGATCCTCCAGACACAGTGTTTAGTATCACATGAAGCTACAGTATAAGATGAAAGCAGTTGAGGAGAAAGGTCTGTCAGTGCTCTTCCCATGTAGTTTGAAAAATTCTCCATAATGCAGAGAGGACAGTTGTCAGGTATTCAAACCAGGATAAACCAGAATGGGCTGTTAGGGCTGGAGACTTTTCAGTGCTTCAGATCAGGATAACAGGTTTCCAAATGATGTAGAACAACATAATTTTAAATGCATTTTTGGTATGAATATATTTCATATTTACATAACTGAACTTCTTGCATGGACTTTTGGCCATTGCTGCTGTTAGACCTGATGTGATCGTCAGTAACAAAAGCTATGTAAATGTCCTACCATTGCCAGTACAACTTCCTTCTGCAGGCTGAATACAAAATAGGCCATTAGTTTTCCTTAGACTAAGAGAAGCTGTTATCTCTTCATTAACTGGTGAACATCCTTCTAGTAATTAACCATGACAGGACAAGTCCATTCCATATGGACTAAATCACCCAGGCAGGAACCGGATAGCAGCATTCGTGTGGAACAGTCACCCAGTGCAGGAGAACAGTGATAGAGGCATGTGCTGGGCTAACCCGTGCTGGTGAAACACCAGTGTAGTTCTGCTCCTCTTCCTCCCCTCCCCTCCCCTCCCTTCCCCTCCCCTCCCCTCCCCTCCCCTCCGCTCCCCTTCCCTCCCCTGTGTAAGAGTACCACTCCCTGCTGGGAAATGAACTGTTATTTTAGAGCTTTGACAGCTCAACATCTGTTGTCACTTGAGAAAGCATTTTACGAACTGGGGAAAATTCTTCCCCAGATTTTTTTCATCTGCTGACTTGATGGATATTTATCCATTTCTTGTACTTCCCATTCCCAATCTTCAGCAGCAGAATGTGGAGTGACAATGCAAACCCCAGAGTGTTTAATAACTGATCACTAGGCTTTGTTCTCCTCCCAGCTCATGCCCTGCGGGCACCTGCGATGGATGCACTTTCTACTTTGTTTGGGAAAGTGCAGAAGCTTGTCCTCTCTGCACAGAGCAAGACTACCACGAGATTGAGGGAGCCTGCAAAAAAGGATTTCAGGTACAGGACCCATATCTCCAGATGGGTTCATTTGGGTATAACTCAGACTCTTGTCGAAATTTGATGGGCAGACTGATATGTAAGTGCAGGCAGAGTCCAGGCTCTGAGCTGTCTGGATGCAACCACATTGGGGTGCTGTGTTGAGACTCAGGAATGTTTGTGCCAATGGCAGTGTGGTTCCTGGAGTAGACCTGGCTTGTCCTGACCAGTTGTGTGAGTAAGGATGTGAACTCTCTATGCATTCATAGATGCAGGCAAGTCATTTGTGAAGGATGGAGTTCCCAAATGCGTCCAATTCTCAGTAGCCATAAACACCAAGGGCAAGCTAGGAAAGGATTGGGAATTTCAGTTTATAAATTCATCCTACCTTGCTTGCAATATTTTTGCTGCTGCCTTCTCTAGTCAAATGTTAGGAAGTCCCTCCACAGGTTCAAACTATCCTGTTGGTCAGCAGCTCCAATGCAGGCACAACTCATTCCCAATAGCTGTCCAACCCATATTGTGTCACATGAAGAACTATACAGAAGAGGAAATCCTTTTGCCATGCCTGAACCTGCAGGCACAAATAAGGGGATGACTGATTAGACAATAAAACTTCAGCGAGAGTCTGGCTTTCACTGAAAAGTTATCTAACCTTTCTACTTCAGAACAGCTTGTTTTCTGCAACTCTAAGTAGTTCTCTCTTTTCCTACAAGCACCTCACTTTTTGTTTTTTTTTTTTTTTTGTTTTCTGTTTGAAAGGAAACCTTGTATGTATGGAATGAACCAAAGCATTGCATTAAAGGGGTTTCCTTGCCAGAAAAAAAGACCAGCACTTGTGAAACAGTAGATTTTTGGCTTAAAGTTGGAGCTGGTGTTGGTGCTTTCACAGCTGTTCTGCTCATAGCCTTGACCTGCTATTTTTGGAAGAAGAACCAGAAGTAAGTACTGCAAATTGTGTTCCATATAAAAGTAAGCTGAAAGCTTGATGGAGTGAAAAGAAAGACTTTCCTGGATCTGACCTTATGACAGTGTTGATGACAAGTACCGTGTTGATTCAGGGTTTATACATCATGGATCCTTGTTTATACATCAAGTTGATGTTTCTTCTGCCAACAGTGTCTGTGAAAAATTCTGGTGAGGAAAGTATAGAAAAGCCACAGTAATTTTTTATGACATAATTTCCCAATAGGAACTAACTATATTTTTAACTTCTGAGAGTTTGAAGTTGACCTTAGATTCTGAAGTAACGTGGATTTTTCAAGGTCTAAATACCAAAAAGATATCTTTAGTCTAATTAGCCCCTTTCAGGTGGGTTAAAATAAGGTTATTGACTGTATATTTCTTAGTTCTACTTTGGTTGTTGCCCCAACCAGCACACAGGTCGCACCTCTTCATGCCCGAAGCCCTCTTGACCTGCTTGTGGTCTTTTGGGAAAACATGTTTCTTTTATAAGGATGGAGGGCTAATCTGGGGAGCAAGAGCTTGCTGTATTGTTAATACTATTTTGGTTATTATATATTTTTAGTAATTGAAAAGGATCTAATTTCCAGTAAATACCTCAGAAATGACTATGTGGGAGGACTGGTAGATAACCTGAATTACAAAAACCTTGAGTATGGGACATTTGTAAAAAAATCTATGCCTGTCTGGCTTTATATCTTCAGGCTGGAGTATAAATATTCCAAATTAGTGATGACAACGAACTCAAAAGAGTGTGAACTGCCAGCTGCTGACAGCTGTGCTATAATGGAAGGGGAAGATAATGAAGAAGAAATAGTATATTCAAATAAGCAGTCACTGCTGGGCAAGCTCAAGTCCTTGGCAACAAAGGTGAGTAGTATTTGCTAATATTAATACTAAAAATAATTATTACATATATTTTTTTACTGGATGTAATGAGTCTGTGATGTTAATTTGCACAGCAGTGCAGCCTCCCCCACACATTTCATCCAATCCATAATGATCTGCTGAGATCCACAGTCTGGATAAAGTTAAGAAACGCTGCAGGGTATTGAGTAAATGCTTCTTCCTCCATAGAGAGATTTTAGTAGCATTTTTTATTGTATGGGTGATACCTGAAAAGAGCAGTTAATGGTGGAGAGAACCTCTCTGCCCAGAGTCCTACCAGACGCCTCCATTGCTGAGGCAAACACAGCTATCAGAGATAGTAAAAATTAACATTGGGAACAGAGCCACCGGCCAGCTCTTGCAGCTCACCTGGGTTTCCTTCATAGCTGACTCGAGAACCATTATTTTGGGTGGGATTCAGCTAAAGAGGAGGCATCAGATTCAGCCTGTTGCCCAATACAGCAACTTCCTCCAGTCCAGTGGGAAGCAACACCAAAAAGCACTTTTTTTCTGTTGCACATGTGATGTGGATTGTTGCATGTCTGAATTGATAGCACAAAAGTTTTTGGTGTCCTTTGAACATTTCTGAGAAGAGCAACAGAAGACCATCATGGTAGATACCATAAGCACTTTGGTGTTTGTTCCAAATGCCTTGAATTCTGTGCTATAGAAAAGGTAGTGTTGTCTTTAAGGGAGTCCAACTGAGGCATCTGATATAATCAGGATGAAGGTGAACGAAATTTTCCCTTTCAAAGAGTTTTGTTGAAGTGAGTTTCTTAGGAAAGTTTCTTAAAAGGAAGAACTTTCATAGGAAGGTTCTCCTAAAAGATCATCACAAAAATGAATTTTAAAACATCACACTCTTTTTTATTGTCCAAATAATATTTCAGAATGTTAAATTTTAGATCTTTTCTTGTATTCCTTGTTTTTCTTTCTGTGATTGAGTGCAACGTAATTAAAACTTGTGTTCTACCTTTCTTTTCCCTTATTCTCTTCTCTTCATTCTTTTACTTTTTTCATTATACTTGTGTCCACTTCCCACTCTACCTTCTCCCCAGATATCCCTCCTAGGAGAAGTTACCATTGCACAAATAATATGCAGAACTTCCCCTTGACCCTAGCCTGGCTATTTGTCTTGCAAAATCAATATTGTTCCTTGTAGAAAGGGGCAGAAATTCAATATTAAATCTTAATTCAATATTGAGAATATTGAAAATGTAAATAAAATCAAATCACATCAAATTTTCTGGTGATGTTGCAAAAATAAAAGTTGATTCCATTTTGAATCCTACAGGCACTAACTTTGAAATACTGATGTTGGTTTTTTGTCCATGAAGTGTCTTAGCATAGTGAGCAGTGCTGCTGGTGAGAGTCATGTTTTGTGGTACTCCTGATAAGTGCAAAAGCTTTGCTGACTCTATTTGCAGCACCAGTGACTGGCTCACACCTGGTTTAGATTAGATATTGTTAGATATTATAATATGAAGTTCTTCACTATGAGGGTGATGAGACACTGGCACAGGTTGCCAAGAGAAGCTCTGGCAGGCCCAGAGAAGATGTGGCCCCATCCCTGGAAGTGTTCAAGGCCAGGCTGGATGCAGATTTGAGCAATCTGTTCTAATGGAAGGTGTCCCAGCCCATTGCAGGAAGGTTGGAACGAGATGATCCTTAAGGTCCCTTCCAATCCAAACCATTCTGTGATTCTATGAGAAGTGGGTTTTTTTCCTTTTTAAAGTAAGCTTTATTATTTCAGTACTCAGACAACTTGAAAGCCTATTTGGAGTTGCTTAATGTTCCTATATCCATTGTAGGAATCTTCCTGAGTATTCTCTCCTTTTTAAACAAGCCTGTCAGATGTTTTAAGCTTGTTCCTTTTTTTCTGCTAGATAATCATAGCTGGCAAACTCAGCTTCCAGTACCTCATTAGGTTACTGAACTCTGTATCCTGTATACCTGCAGATAACATGAATTTAATATATATTTATTGAAAATAAATGTTATAGGCATCAGTTTTCTTTTATGCAAAAGATGAGGAAATTCATCTCCTGCTACATATGCACGTCAAATATGGAAAAAATACATGGAGGAAAACAGGAGAAAAAAGGAGAAATGTAAAATGAGAGCTAAAGAAAAATCTGCAGTATACTAATTCTGTGTTCATGCTTCAGCATTTCTGCCAGCATGTCATGAAGGTATTAGTTGTTTTGAGTACCCAAGGAATTCAGGACTAGGCCTATAATATAGAAAGGGATGACTTATTTTTAATAAGAATATAGAAGCTAAAGAAATACAAACCTGTTTCAGACTGGAGGCTGTTCTAGTTCCATCTGTTGCCTCCAGCATAACAATACCAGGTTCTTCAGAACACATTCTCTGCAGTAGACTAGTGTAGGACAATTTCTCCCCTTCTTTCTCACCTCTGCGCCAGGCTGTCCCGATCTGACTGAGACAGCTTTAAAAATCAGATTATTAAGTTAGCTGAGCATAGTTTCCAAACTATTTTTGCACGTGAACATGTGTAAAAGGCAGGCACACGAAGCAAGAACCAACATTTTCTAGTGAGTACTTTTATTAGGACTCCTTCATTCATTGCTTCTGGCTGGACCCTTGGGTTGGTCACACACGCAGTAACATGTATGTCCACATTTCTCACCCTGATGTCTGCTGACCAGATGGCCTAGGCTGTCACCCAGCAAACGGAAACTCAACCCTGATTTTTAAGATGGCAGAGGACTTGCAGACTCTTTTTGTCCTGTGGGTCTCCCAGAGGAGGAGTTACGGTTAGAATCCAAGGGCAAGGCAGTGGTGTTCACAGTCACAGATTTTGTTCCAAATATTTTATTCATTGTGCGAAACACATTAATAAGTGATAATAACCATAGAGATGATTATCTTGCAATTCCCCAACTCTAACTACCTGCCCTATACTATGAGTATGAAATGCAAACTTTCCCTGTACCCTCTAAAATAAGTACTATGAACAATATCTATAGCATAATTTTATTAGGTTTGCAAGTTTTTTACAGAATTAATAATGTTATTAAATATTAAAGGATCAAACTATGCACTTAATAACTGTGGTAAAAATAAAGTGAAGTTTTTGGTAAAGGATTGAGAGAAGTGACTATGGTAACTGCTGGTGAGAATTTGAGGAATCCAAGTTGATGAGAACCTGTGTTTTCTATTGCAGGAAAAGGAAGACAATTTTGAATCTGTTCAGCTGAAATCTTCAAGATCCCAAAATATATGAAGAATTAATGCTGCCTTCAGAGAAACAAACCTAATTTCTATTTTTACAGGACCATATTTTAAACATATTCTGGCACACATTGTAATGGTGATCTTGGTGAGAAATGCTTAGCCATTTAGGAAGAAAGAAGACAGGAAGCAAACCAGAAAATTGGATTGCCTTACCATGTGATCGAGTACCTTGCCAAAAAAAGAAAACAGATGCTTGGATTCCATACTGGGAATGAAATTCAACTCAGGAAGAGATACACATACTGCAAATAACATGAATTTTTTGCATTCACCTGGGCATTGCTCAGGCATGCCATATGATTTATAGATACCTTTCATTTCCTCTCACTCCTTCTACGCATATTCCCAAGATACGATTTTCAGAGAGGCCTGCAATCTCCAGCTAGTTGCTTACTAGCATAATTATGAGTCTCTCTTAAAATCAAAATTGGGAATGGTACTCAGAATGAGCCTCAGGTGAATTTTGAACTTTGGAAAATACTTTTGGTCTGTTGCTTTGAAGGTCTAGATGATCTATGTTGACCTTTATTACAAGAGGAATGGTGTTGCACCTGCAAGTTGAACCCATTCTGATGCCTAAGTTATGGCCATCAGGGTTGGGGTAAAACCCAGTGCTATTAAATTTAAATGTATTAACTGCTGTCGTATGAACTGTAGGTCTGGGCCCATGGCTTTACAGGCAGTAGCAGGTTCAGACTCCGTAAAGAGAAGTGAAGTGGTACCTACGGTGCAAATTGCACTTATCCCTCCCTGTGAAAGCTTGGCCTTTTGGCGGATTCAGTGTCCTCCCTTGGGCTGCACATATGGGTTGTGAACCAACAAATCCTGAACTCTGGAGGTACAGTAAGAGTCTCTACTTTCGGAAATCAGAGATCAGCTTTGTCAGTTGGGAGGCTTAGGAGAGATACTCAGCCACCTTTACTCCTGGACCCACGCAAGGAGGAGGATGGATGCCCAGCAGAGCTGAGCACGGGTCATGTACTTGCCCAGCCCAGCGAGTAAATTCTTTCTGCTGTCAGTGCAATTAACAGCTTTGGAAGAAGGGCACAAAAGGGTGCCTTGAAAACTGGAGGCTAGGTGGACTTTTTCATAAAATCAGCCACATTATAAGCATGTGACCTTCATGATATCCTCAGTAACAATTCCTGAAATTCCCATTGAGGTCGAACTCAAAGGAATCTGAAACTTAGGCAAAAAAATATTTGAGTAAAATTATGCAAGACTTGTATAGAGCCAGGAGAAAATGAAGAACGATTCTTATATTGACCTCTGGTCAGACTCATATTTCCATTACAGCAAATTTATGTGAATTATGGAATGCATCAAAACTAGAAAAGACACATGGGCAGAAATGGTCTTTTTACTACAAGGAATATAGATTTTTGATTTTATATGACTGAGCTAGATCTATCAATAAAAAATGGCCCACTTTTAAGTAAAATTTAAATTAAACTGAATTTTCTGCACTCTAAATATTTTATTATACTATAGATGTGGATAAAAATTTTATGAAGTTTAGATTTTTTTTTTCATTAGGAAAAATTCAGCTCAGTTATTTTATAGTTCCAGTCAAAGAACACACGCTTTACTCTTTTGATGGGAGATACTTCAGCCATCCTAAATGAAGTGGTGCACATTTTCTGTTGGTCTTGAAAAGGCACTTCACTTTCCCAAAAAAGATTTTTATGGGGTATTGTTGAATGTATATTAAATACACATTCCTTTTTGTATATTTTGTACCATTGCACACTTATTATTGTACATTGTATTTGTTGTCATGATGTCATTTATGTATGGTTGTCAAAGATGATATGCTCACAGAGTAAATGGTTATGGCTTTGGGATTTCAATTCTTGGATCTTTTATGATGAGGGTTTTTATGTTGTTGATTTTTATTCAAGTGTGTTGTAGCATCAAAGATATATATCTGATGGACATTCATAAAATAAAGTGAAAATATATTTGAAATTTTGGACTTGAGATGTTTGGTGGCACTGCAGCCTTTCCTGAACATTGCAGATCTGCAGTGATGGGTAAAGCTTTTCACTGCCATCAAATTGCATCTGTCTATATCTCCTTTAATTTTTTCCCTTCTCTGTCCATATGTTTTCTAAGCCAAAATGACAATTCATTCTCCAGAACACCACTTCTTTTTTCATCACTGCACCTATATCCGTGTAATGCAAAAAATGCCTTAATTTTTATGAACTATATTTAAATTGACTTAATACCACACAGTGTTAGTTTGGTTTCCTTTTCTTTCCATTTTATTTTCCAAATAAAATACAGTGGATTTTTTAGTCAGATGTGACAGACTTTGCTGTATGACTCTTCTCAGCTCTGCTTCCAAACGGTTTGTCATGATATTGAATATTCTCCCAGGCAATCTAATATTGTATCTGGTGCAGTGCTAACATAGTGGGATGCAAACCAATACTGTAGACTTTATTTACCTTTAAATAAGAAAATTGCATTTCCCAATCATTAAGCAGGTGTAAACTGACATATTTTATCTGACTTCTGTTATTCTTTTCTTTCTGTTGAAGTTGTAGTAGAGAGGAGAAGTTTCCATTTTCCTATAAAAGATGAATTTTAGAAGCCTTTAACACTTCATTAAGAAATCAGTTGTCTGTGACCTCTTATATTACTCTGCCAAAATATACTTACAGCAATGTCCCCCTTTTCTCCCACATGGAATCACATCAGAAATTGTTATTTGATGCCATAAAACAATGTGAATCAGTCTGTTAAGTGTTCACTTGATTAAACAGAATGCATTTTATTGCTGCATTTGCATGCTTTTCTTTGAAATCTGGAGTCAAACAACTGAATCTCTTTGAGGATTAAGCCCATTTTAGTGCTTTCTCTGTGTAAGTTATTGGCAAATTAGCAGAATGTTATTGTCTCAGATTTGGCAGTGCTTGCATGGGGGGAAATGAGCAAATAATGGATTCTAGCCTGGCTCTGATTATGTTGGTTGACATTTGTAATATATAATACGATTGATTAAGGTTTGGGGGAAATTAAGTGTCTTAGAGCCACAGTGGGAAGTAACTGAATAGCTTCAATGATCTGTCATCTTTGTTCAAAGAAAGGATTTGTCTCTTTGGTCTTGAAAAATGGGTTCGGGGATTCTTTGTTAGTTAAGGGGAAGGTTTACAGTTTTTGTCCTGTCAGACCCAGTATTATGCATAAAATCAAGATAATTATAATCAGATAGCAGCAGGTGTTGCCATTTAGGAGTCAGTGGTTGTTGACTTTTGTCCAGCAGTGGCCAACACAAATGCTTCAGTGTAAGAGTAGAAGCAGCTACAGTTGGTGCTGACACACAGTGGGGATGAAATTTTCTCCTTAGCAAGGAATGCTGCTGGTTGTTGGTCCATATCATGAAACATGACTTAATATAGCAATTCTAGATAATGTAACAGGGAATGATCACAGAATCACAGGATGTTTTGAGTTGGAAGGGACCTTTAAGGTGTTCTAGTTCCAATGCTCCTGCCATGGGCTAGGACACCTTCTATGAGACCAGATTGCTTAAAGTCCCATCCAGCCTGGCCTTGAACACTTCCAGGGATGAGGTATCCACAGCTTTTCCAGGAAACCCACCCCAGTCCCTCACTACTCTCATACTGAAGTATTCTTCCTAAAATCTAATCTAAATACGTCCTATTTTACTTTAAAACAATTCCCCCTTGTGCTATTACTGCTTGTCCATGTAAAATGTTGCCTTTTTATGAACCCCCTTTAGGTACTGGAAGGCTGCAGTGAGGTGTCTCCAGAGCTTTCTCTTCTCAATGACAGCCTCAAGAGAACTCTTGTGAAGTTCTGCTTATCTTTGGTGGTGTTCTGTCTTAGTCTTTCCCCTTGTGTACTTCTTTCACTGAATACCCTTGTTTTTATTTCTTGTGGAAGACTAGTGAACTGTGCTGCTTTGGAAAGCATGTAAGGAGGCAGGAACAGAAATAAAAGGAGGTCAGGCTTATGGTGGTGCCACAATGTACAGTGACATCCCTGGCTAGATGTGCCCACACTGAATACATGCAGCAGGAAGGAGGGAAACACAAGATCAGTTGATCATAAACTGTCACTGTCTTTTGGTTATTCCTCTGGATCTGTAGAGTGGGATCTCATCAGGAAGAATTCTCTAAGGTCCCATGTACTGTGAGGCTGGTCCTGTAACTGCATCTAAAAGCCAAAGCAAGGCTGTGTGATGTGTATTTGCTACCCCATCCCCTTCCTATTGCAAAACCAGCCCAACCTGACCCTGGCCTTTTTTCTTCTTGCAGTCACAATGCTCAGTTTTGTCTATGTTTATGTTGCTGAGAAGCTTTGAGATGGCTCTGGATAAGCAGCTTCTGCCTTTTGTCTTGGAGACTGCAAGCATTAATGAACAAGCAATGGCATCATGGACATCAGACTGCATTTAGTGATGAGTTAAGCATTGGTTTTGGTCTCCCTTACTCTAATTTTGGATTGCAGTGTAAACCTCTTTAACCATAGCCAAAATTTCTGGGTGGAGTCAGTATATTTTGGACATTTTTTTGCTGATTTTTGGGATTTGTTCTGTTCAGGTGGAACAGATTTTTTTAAAATAGGTTTTGATTTTTAAATTTGAAAAAACAATTCATTTTGAAATTGTTTTGGCTATGACTGAAACTAGTTGTGTTCAATTAATTCAGGAAAAACAATCACTTGAAGACAAAATAAAATGTTTTGATTTTCTAGAGTACATTTTGGTTTTGTTTTCAAACTTCATTAAAGACTTAGAAAACAAAGACCTCTCCTAAAAAAACCCCACAAAACCCCACACTAAAACAACACACCCAAAACCAAGAAAAGAGACAAAACCCTACAAACCTTGTTTACTTCAGACTGACCTGCAATGATTTTTTTGAGTTTTATTTTTCTATTCTGCCAATATATACAAAGTGCTCAGTTTTTCACAAACCTTTATGTGCCTGCGATTTGTATCAGAGAGCTGAGGTACTTGGAGTTATGGCTTCTGAATAAAAAACTAGTTTTCTTCAGCCTCCAGTAAGGCACTGTAAGGCAAGGTTAAGGTTTGCTCTCATCCACAGCATTGCCTCTGCTTTCAGCATTTCACCCCTGAGTGTGCAGGGTTCTGAGCAGTGTGATGACTCTCAAGGCTCTCAGCTGAGGTACTTGGGGCTTCCCTCTACCCTCTGCCCTGTGAGGAATTGCTCAAATTTTTTCATGTGATGGGAGCAATAAAGAGCTCAGAAGAGGCTCATACTCTAAACCCAAGTTCTACACAAATGGGAACAAAAACTATAAACTGTTTTAAATAGAGAAACTAAAATAACTATGTGTGAAAATGGCAAAGAAAAAAAAATTTTAAATTCCCTTTCGCAAGAGGTTTTCATGACAGGACGGTGTGGAAAGCCCCCGCCAGACTTTGACACTTCCCTTTTCTGATGTGCTGTCTTTTGAAACTGGATTACTTGAATCATCAGGCAATACCAGATAATCTGCATCCCTGGACATCCGATGGGAAGTAGTGAAAAGCTTTCAAGACAAAACCAAACAAAGTACAAGAATGTCAGGAGCATTCAGTGGGGCTGGATCTCCAGAGTTGCATGTTTTGGTTGTTGGGGTTTTTTTACGTGAAAAAACCACATGGAAGTGGTTTTCAAGCCAACTAAGTATTTATAATATGTCCAGACACAGACATTGGGTCATGTTCTCAATAGTCCTATCAAAATGAATGAAAACTCTAACACAGTACGATCCTCACCTGCTACAAATTAACTTCAGTGGTGTCAGTTTAGAGTCTGGGGCTGGAATCATCTGACACAATGCCTTCATTTTCAGTGCAAACTCTGTGATCTGAGCAAGCTGTGCTAGCATTTATTTGGAGAGATTCATCCCTGCCTAAAGTGGCAGAGTGAGATAAACCAGGTGGATTATGCCTGCTTCCCTCCACTGAGTACAAAGGGAGAAAGGGTTGACAATCTCAGATGCAGCTATTTACTTAGTCATTGTAAACAAGAAGTGTTAGATGAGGTGTATTTGACCCTGATTGTGGCTTTCCATAAAAATCGAGAAGGAACTCTCATTGTCCTGGGCATTTTTAAGAGCTCCATAAAGATTGGACATCAGCATTATGGTCATATATTCTAACCTTTTGCCACACTGTGAACAGCCTCTTAATCCACAAAAGAGCACACGAAAGTCAAATGAATGTAGCTGCCCAACCTGAGACGCTTTAAGGGGTCTTAATTTGGAAAGCAAGACTCCCAACCTGTCCAAACTTGATCCCATGCCCTGCATCAAGGTGGGAAACAAACCTTGTCAGAACTTGTGGAGAGAAAAGAGTTGAATGCAAAGATCTGTATATAATGCAGGTTGATTATATTTTGGGGAAAGTCACAGGGATTTCTATACTGGAGAGCTCCATGATGCAGAGGTTTAAATGGCAATCTGTGTAGCCAGTCACAGAAGTGTTGACATCAAAAGGTCTTTGCTGGTGGACATGCGGGTATTCAGAAAATATAGGTGTCTATCTATGAATAGGAATTTTAAGATCCTTCATCTTTAACTTCTGCGCTCCAAATAGCAGCTACCTCCAGTGCCAGTTCACCCTTAAGGACTTGCACCTTTACAGAAATGTGTAAAAACCTCTGCAAATGCAGGAGAATTGGGCTCCAGAGAACATGTACATCCAATAGTATGTATCTATGGTGTCTGACTTTCAAGCCTTGGTGGTGCTGCCTTTGAAGTCAATGAGAATTTTGCTATTGACCTCAGCTGGAATGAGATCAACAGGAACAAGCCCTTAGGTAAATATGCTCAGACACATTAATCAAAGGTGTGTTTGTTTCCTTAATGACTTTCTGGACCCCTCAGAAGGGAGAATTTCAGTTTGTTTCAATAGAGTGAGGGCAGCTTTAAGAGTGCAGTTATAAAAGCCAGACTTTTAAGGTATTTTGCAATTGTCTAAGTAGGTGATATGTGTGCCTTGAAGCATTTGGTTTGAATGCAAAGGTCACCCCAGAGATGTGTGTAAATGTCTCCTGGATTTCTCTTTTTTTGACTGTTTTTTGCTCTATCTCTGCGGTGCTCGAATTACCTTTCACACCAGTGCTGATGCAGGCAAACTGAACAACCTTTGTTTTGGCTGGAGATATAAAACAGTCTTAGCTAATTTTCTGACAGATTTTCTTCCAACCTAATCTAGAATCTCTTTGTTTTTATGTGCTACTAATCTATTGTGTGCATGACAGCATTAAGTCGTGCCAAATGAAAGAACCAGTGATCAAAAACTTGTTGCTAATATCTCATTGAGATGCAATTAGACATTTTTACTTTTGAAAATTACCCTACATTATAATAACAAAAAGAGAACTTGAGATGCTTTAATAATGTGAATTTTTTTTAAGAGAAGGAATTTCTATTTGACACTGGCAAAGAATTAATTGTAAGCACATATTATGTGCTATGGATTTCATAACACAGGCACAGACCAACACAAAGATACCTGTGTACACACGCTCAGACTTTTTATCCTTTTTACCTAACCTGCTCTCTAGAAGAATGTAATCACCTTGAAAGAGGAAGAAACAAAAATGAAACCATGCTGAAAAACTTTTATCTTTTTATTATTGGTGCCTTTACATTAATACTGCTGTTTTGTGCTGAGAAAACCAATCTGTTACACATAAGGTAACTGTAATATACAACATAGAAATGCAGTCTAAGTTAATTACAACAAGGAGCTACAAAAAAAATTCGTAGGAAAGAAGTCACCTAACATTGCAACTGTGCTTGCAACAAATCACTCCCTTACTGCAGGACTATGCACATTGTGAACCATGGTTATTTACATGTCCCTTACGACCGTTAACAACAGAAGGGCTAAAATCAGTCTAAAAAGTTCCAGAACGTCACTATATACTGTACAATCCTCAAAAATAATTTATTACACTGTTTCTAAAAAAAGGTACTAATTTTGCTTTGATTTCTTTTGTTTTCTGGTGTTTTCTGGAGTGCACAACATGTGCAAAATTTTGCCTAACAGTCTAAAAACTCAAGAACTGAACCACGAGCCACAATCACAGAGACGAAGTGGTGGAGTCCAGAACTTCCCTCCCGTTGCAGACGGTGGGTACGTACATACTGGCAGATGCTGAAAGAGAAAGAGAGGGGAAAATCAACTCACCTCAGAACAGCAAAAAATGACAACACACAGGACTAGAATTTATGTTGATCTGGACCATCTCACCCAATTTAGCCTATTGAAAAGTCACTCTGCACGCCTGGGTCAGCAGTGGAGCTGATGGAGGTGCTGCTTGCACCTCTACATGGAAATTCAGACCTGAGGCTGAAGCACCCTCTGGAGAAACCTGATTTCACTTTGCTGACCACTGGGAACACGTAGGGTGATTATGCTTCTACAAGCAGTGTTGGAGTAAAATACATGTGGGGTTTTTTTTGATGATTCTGCACCAGTGGGTCTCACTTTATAGCACTTTGCATGGTAGTGTGAATTAGTACAGCTAGAGTAGTGCTAAGATATCTCAGTAGAATTAAAATGTGAGTCTTTGGATTGTATTTTGTTGGTAAGAAATACTAAAGTCTGATCCTTTGAGCTTTCAGATAATTGGAGTGGACATTTCTGTAAGTAAAATATATGTAACTTTAAATCCACCTCTGCATATTAGAACTCTGTGTTGATCTACTTTTTAATTAATAAAAATAAGAATTCTAATTAGATGTTGTATGAAGAGAAGAAATTTTTGAATAACTGAATTTAAAAGCAAGATTATTTCTCACCTAATCCCAGAATAATGTCTGCCTGTGATATGTTTCATTTCTATGAGCTCTGGATCAGGATTCAATATGCATCCAGAAATGAGAGCCAGATTCTGATAAACTTGTTTGCATTGTATAACATTTTATACATCAGCTTTTCATTGCTCCAGTGATATTAGATGGCAATTGAATCTGAGTACCAGAATCTGCTTCTAAATGTATTTTTATTTTGACTGCAGAATATATTACCCCATTCTGCTAAAGTCTTGTGGATTTTAATTTAAAAGCAAGCTGGTTTGTCCATCTTTGTTAAAATTATTCACTTGGCATCAAGAATGTGTTTTCAGATGCTCTGTGACATCTTTGCTCACAGTACCACAAAGCTGTTTTTTGAAAGATACATTAGGTTAATGGTAACAGTGACCCAGAGAAATGTGATGCCTTCATCAAAGAAAACACAAGGCAAGCAATGATTTCGTAAACTCAATCACCCAGTGTAAAAAGCAATTTATTCAGCTGACAAGGGCATGCTCAATCTTTCAGATCTGATGCTGGCTACACTCTCAGTTGCAGACTGGTTTGTTAAAGATGATCAGCATTATTTTTAGAACAAATAATTCTTTCTTCAAATTGGCTACTATTTCTAATTCTTTCATTGACTGAACAAATATTTCATTTAAAACAGAACTGCTTTAAAAAGAGAAATTTAAAGCCATCTCTTGGACTAACCTACTACTCAGAGGGCAGGACATATTCCTGATAAACAGGAGATCCAAGAATGAGCCCCTCTTCTGGATTAGGTGATGGAGTTTGATCTCTCACAACACAAATGTGTGTTTTGAGTCACAGACGTGGAAGCATTGTAGGTAGAAGGCCACAGAGTATCATGTGTCTGGTTTGTGAAAATTAACCATCAGGTCTTGTGTTCCGTTTTTCACTGGGTATAACATGGCAGCACATTGAGCTGAATTCTTTATTATTGTTGTTACTTTTATTTCTACTTTTTGTTGGAAAGCAGAAAAATCAGTTCTGCTCAGGAAACCTGATTCAAATCCCCGTTCAACTGCAATGTGACTACAGGCAAAAGCATTTTTTTCCCATGAACATCAGTTACTTATCCAGTATTTTTTTAGCCTCTGGGTTTTTTCAAAGTCCAATACATTGATGAACATGAATAGCTCAAATACTATGGTAATTGGGTCAGGAGGATATCAAGATTGGACAGAAATATATGGTGGTAGACATGAAAATAGTGGCCTTGCCTTTTGAATTCCCAGGCTTTCTCCACAGCACATACCCCTCTTGTGCTGGGATGCAGTTATTAACTCTGCTGGGTGGAGTAAAGAGTTTGCACCAAGTGAACCAGGTCTCTCCTGAGACAGTACAAAAGATCTTCCTTTTCATTACAGACCTCAGCAGTGTTAATCGCTGGCCCTACAGGGTTCTGAGTGTCCTGTAGAAGCAGCCAAGAGGTTTCTGAAATATTGCAGGATATGCAGGAGACACTTCACCTTCATTTTGCCTTGTGTTGAGACCAAGGGCAAATGTGTGACATCACCAGAAATTGTGATTTGGCTCCAGTTCATGCTTTTGATCTCCTCTTTTCTGGCTGTCTCTCATTTTGCTTAGACCATCCAAGGAAAAGAACCAGAGGTGCAACACAAGACCCAGCACTGCTGTGGTCACCTTGCAGCATTCCTACAGAGCCAGGAATGGGCAGATCCTGACGTGCTGTCAGTGTGTCTCTTAGAACATCCTGAGTTGAAAGGGACCCATAAGGATCATTGAGTCCAGTTGTTGGCTCTGCACAGGACAACTCCAAAAATAACACCATGTGCCTGAGAGTGTTGTCTCCTCTACTCGTGCTCATAGCTGGATAACCATGAGTTAATCATATATAAAAGCCATATACCAGGGTTGGTTGGAGCAGGGCTTGAGAAAATAAATTGAGAGAGAAAAAATGTACCAGTCTGGCTATAAACAGTAGCTTCAGTTCTCCTTCTGATCCATCTGGAGGACACCTGGAGCAGCTTAAGTGTGTGTGTAGCTCTCCATGTGGACATAACTTGGAAGAATGATATCTTCTGTGTGGAAAAGCCTAGCCTTAATCATCTAGGCACTTAAAATCACTCCTGAGCTCCCTGGAAAGTTTTATGAGTGCTGAAATCAATAAAATAGGCCTTAAGAAAACTGGGGAAGATCATAATGGGGGAAACACTGCAGGGGAAGCAGAACTTATGTAGTACCCTCCCAAATGGGAATTTTCAGATTCAAGTAAGTGTGTACAGATATACACATTTCAAAACACGTACACCTAGGTACATACCCTGCCTCTATTCATCTTAAATCTATATTCTTTTTTTAGTCCAGACTTTAGCTATCAAAATGATCAAAGTTCGGTGCCTCTGAAACAAGTCTCCTTGCTGAGCAGTCAAGTATTCACCTCTGCTTGTTTTCTGCAGAGTGTGTAGCAAAGAAGAGCTGTGTTCAAATGACTGCATGAGGTGCTCAGTTTAACTCTCATGACCACTATCACACCACAGCTTATACAGCTGACCATTTCCTCAGGCTCTCCCCCCACTGTTCAGTTTAGGGATGTCATTGTGGCACACATTTAGAGTAACACTTAGACTACCCAAGAGCATCATGAGTGTCGCTTACCTTTTCTCATAGTCTTTGACCAGTTTTCATGGTTCAGGAACTCTCTTAAGAACTGTTTGTGTGTCACTTGCTGTCCATGACTCACTATGCTCATGGAATTAATTATCAATGGAGTGAAGAGGTGGTGGCAACCCTGAGATGCAATGAACATGGGAGTCCGTGGAAACAGGAAAAACATTGTCCATTCAAACAACTTGGGTACTCCTGACCTCTAGAACTCTGATAATGAATGAGAACTGGCTTTTTAAAGTTAGTAGAATGCCCTGGAACTAATTATTATCAGTCTGATATTAAGAAGTTTCTGAATGATGAAAATACCATCAAGATCAAAATAAAAACAAGCTGACAGCTCCAGGACCAATGACAGGAATGTTTTAGACATAGAATAGAATCAATTTGGATGGCAACTTTTTTGGAGTTCTATAAATGACTAAGCAGTTAGGAAAAATAATAGAAATTTATTTAAAATACTCTACAAATAAATGGAAGGAAGTAAGGGAAAATTTTTCATCTTGAAAATATTGGTATTTTGATAGAGACTAAATTCTTAGTATTATTTTCCCAAATAATTCTACTGGATGGAAACTACAGGGCTTTTTCCATTTTATGTGATGTACCTTTTAGCTCTAATTCTGTGTCTTTCTATGGTTCAAAAAGTTCAACAAGACATCCCATATTCAATTAAGTGTAGTGAGTGAAAGCACATGACTGGAGCCACCTTTCTAAACAATGAAGCAATAAGAGATTCTAAGTCTGGATTTTTATGCTTTTCTTAATGTTTTAAAGCTATTCACAAACCTGAAAACGCAGGTTTTAATGCAAAGATGTGCACTGAGGATGTCTCTCAGTCTCTCAGTCGCATGCATGCTTGCATACACACACGTGTTATCCAGCCGTTAAAACAGAAATATCAAATTCCAAAATCCAATCCAGAATCCAGTACAAAGTGTTTATGAATCAAAATGGTTTCTGACTAAGTTTATCCCATAGCATGACAGTATTAAGAAACCTGGTAAGAGCACTTACACAAAACTCACAAGGGATGAAAAGAATCTCGTGGGACCAAACTTCTAAGGATTTTGGGAATTCATTGGTCCTTTGGGAGCGTTCAGTACTTTGGGCACATAAGGCCATCTCATTAAATTTTCCAAAACAGCAAATTTGCTGTTAAATTTGCCCTCAAGTGTCAGGGCTGGATGCAGCTCTCACTCTGATGAGATGGAGAACATGTAGAGCCACATGGTTGCCCTTTTGTTAAGGAACCCTGAGCATTCACTCACAGTGTGGTTTGGGGTGGGAGGGCCAGAGATGGTTGGGATCCCTTTACCTCCTAATCCCTGCCATGGTGATACACAGCAGGATTCCAAGTCACTTCCATGTTCTGTCTGAAATCTGAAGTGCTAAAGGTTTTGAGCCAATTTTGAAATTTAGATGACACTCAAAAACCTCAGTCTGGGTTGGTGTGAACTTCCTAGCAAGCCTTGTTCTGTGCCCCCCCTTTCCTCCCTTTCTTATTTCCTTCCTCTTTATAGTTGCAGTGTGATTTCAATTAGAATTCCAGGGTAGACATGCTGTCCACAGAGCTCTGTGAACAAGGTGCTATGTGCTCCCATTTTTGACTAGTTAAGCTAATTAAGCTAGATTAAAAAAGAAAACCAAAACATAAAAAAACAAAAACCCAAACAAATATACAGATGACCTATTTTTTTTTTAAATCCAAAAAAATCTCTGAGCAGCTCACCCAGATAAGGAGCAACAGCCTCAAAACAAAATCACTGCTGTGACTCTGCTTGCAATGAAGAGAGTAAAGATGAAGGAAAGGAGGGAAGCAGAGCAGATGAGCTGTCCTTGCAAAAGAACACTGATTGCTTCCCCTGGCTGTGGCACTAACAAAGGGTGCTGATCATGCTCCGCATACAGATGCCATTTATGGCATCCTTTGGATGCGTCTGTTGCAGACTTGGTGCCTTTCCTTATAATGCAGGTGATGAGCCATTGAGACCATGCTGCGTTGTGGCCCAGGTCCTGTCAGCATGTCACTTTGACAGGAATACTCCAAGGCAATCTGTTCCTGTCACAGCTGCCAGGGTGACAGTGAACCACAGGGTCTATTTGCTTTGTGCAACAGGCTGGAGTCAGAGCCCTCCAAAAACTTTATGTTGACTTCAGTGAGCTTCAGAGCAGGCTCTGAGCTGACTCCCATGGGAGCGGGATGAATTTTTCTCTCCAAACACATAGAAAGTGATCCTTTCACAGGGTACAAAGTTCAGCCTATAAAGATCTTTCTGTTGCTGGTAAAAGACTCGTTTTGCCTTTACCCAAACTCACCACAACCCCACATTCTTATAGAAAATGACAGTTTTGTTACTTACACTGGGAGTAAGTTGTCCCGGTCCCACTGACACTGAACCTGTTGAGATGGAGCCTGTGAGTGACCACGTTCTTCTGGGGCTGGAAAAGGATGATGTGCACCTTGGGTGCAAACAAGCAGCCCAGCACAACGAAGCCGCTCAGACTCACCGAGATGCACATGGTGGTGGTTTGCACCTAGGACAGAGTGGGCACAAAGCACTGTGTTTCAGTATGGAAAGCTCTGAAATGCAGAGTACTAGAGACATTATCATACAACAGCAAGAACCATGATCCTGGGGGTTTGCATTCTTTTCTTCCACAATCCTAGGATTGTATGAGTGAGGCATGTGGTGCTGTGCCTCTGCATATCAGGGGGAGATTGACTGAGTGTGTTCTCCCTCTGTTTAGTACAGAATGGATAGTTCTGCACTCTTTCTCTCATACCCTTGATTTCTAACTTGATGAGGGATCCTTCTGTAATGCCTTTCATGCAATATCTGAACAATGCTGGTTGCAGTGAGAACCAGCTCACACATACTATATGTCACATGGGTTTATATTAGGTGTCTCATGCAAAGCACCTATCTGAAAACCACTTTAGTCTCCAGCCTCAGTCCTAAGCAGAGAATTTGAGAAATCCCTTGTAGAAATCTAGGTGTAATTTGGAGTAAACATAATAGCTAGTGGCTGTTGTCAGACTGGGCCTGAGAAGTGTCCTAACTCCGAGACATCAGTTTTTGGGCTAAGAAATGAATTGTTTGTAAGGTTGTAGGATTTTAGAGTAGTTACTTCAGGGCATTTGTTAGCATAGCTTTGATGATGCTATCATTTATCCTTTTTATTCAATAGTATGACTAGGTGACAGTTTACTGCCTCATTTTCTGTTTATATTCTTTTCTTCCAAGCAGATTCCTTAATTAAGATGTTGAATTAAACTGCTTTAAGCTCTACTGCTTAATTTGAATGATTATACATCCATGGCTCATTTTTCCTTAGTTACACTCTTGTAGTTCTTGGGGATTAGCCTTCATCCATGGGAATGCTTCTCATATCTCCTTGTCAGAAATAATTGGTGTAAATTAAAAAATAGAGTAGGGAATGGACTTTGTTGCTTTATATATATACTGAGCACGATTGGTGTTTTGTCATCAATGAGTATAATTAATGTGATCATTTAATAATCACTCTTTACACAACGTGGATTTGGCAAGCACTGTGAAAAGGTACTCAGCTTTCATGGGTGAGTGAACATGGAAGATTCTACAGAGGCTGCGTGAGAAAGGAACACCTTAGATGTATTTTCTCCTTCACTTCTCTGCATTTTGTCCATGGAGCTATGCTGTCAGGTGGGTGTTGAACTGGGCACTGTACAGATAAGACAAGGGGAGTTTTCTTATAAAACGAGAATAAATGAAGCTACCTTTATTTTCATTAGTTTCAAGGTAAGTTCTCTTCACTATCAAAGCTCTCCTACCCACCCTGTTTTCCTAGGGTTTGTGCCTTCTGGAGCAGTTCAGCTGTGCTGGCATAATTACACACTCAATCAATTAAATGATTTGGGTTAAAAATAGATCCCTCCCACAGGGTTCCTTTTAATCCAGGTCACGTCAGTGGTTCAGTGTTTAACCTGGCCTCACAGACTGGACTGGTGTGCTGGTGGGGTGGAGGAAATCCTGCTAGACCATGTGTTATGCTGAGGCACGTGGAGAACAGGGAGCTGAGCAGGACAGCCAGCACAGCTTCACCAAGGGCAAGTCCTGCCTGACCAACTCAGTGGCCTTCTATGATATAGTGACTGCATCAGTGGACAAAGGGAGGGCTACACATGTCATTTATCTGACCTTCTGTTATGCCTTTGACACAGTCCCCCTCAACATCCTTCTCTCTAAATTGGAGAGTGCTGCATCCAGGTCTGGGACCTCCAACAAAAAAAAGACATGGACCTGGAACAAGTCCATGAGGAGGGCCACTTGGCTGATCAGAGAGCTGGATAAGCTCTCCTATGAACACAGGCTGAAAGAGTTAGAGTGCTTCAGCGTGGAGAAGAGAAGGTTCCAGGGAGACCTTAAAGCACCTTCCAGTACCTAAAAGGGGCCCTCAGGAGAGCTGGAGAGGGACTTTTCACAAGGGAATGTAGTGATTGGACAAGGAGGAATGGCCTTAAGCTGAAGGGTAGATATAGGTCAGACTTTAGGAAGAAATTCTGTACTATGGTGGTGGTAAGACACCAGAACATGTCACCCAGAGGGGCTGGGGACTCCCCATTCCTGGAGGTGTTCAAGACCAGGCTGGATGTGACTTCAAATAACCAGAAGGAGTCCTTGCCTTCGGCAGGGGGCTGAAGCTAGATGATCTCTAAGGTTCCTTCCAACTCAAGTCATTCTATGATTCTATTCTATGAAACACAGCCTTTGCCTGAGACAATTGTCCAAGTGTTTCTTAAGTTGTCAGGCTTGGTCCTGGGATGACTCTCCTGGGGAGCTTGTTACAGTGCCCAACCACCTTCTGGGTGAAGATCCTTCTTCTAATATCCAGCCTAAACCTCTCCTGACACAGCTTCATGGTGAAGGCTGAAAGTCTGTGACCTGTGGCAGCAGGCAGATGGCTCCTGCTTTACTGGCAGATCTGCAGTTAGAGTGTGGGTCAGTACCCTGGTAGCAGGGTGAGGAGGAGAGCTGTGCTGTGTGTGAGAGCAGTGGGACCAAATGGAGCTCTGCCCAGCAGTGGGGTTTGAGCCAGCTGATAGATTATGGATCAGGATTAGCAGACAGACCAAAGTGAACAACATTGTGGTGTGTGTCGACTATAGACCACTTAATCAGGAAGAAGTAGAAGAGGCATTATTAAGATAACCGGAAGAAATCTTCTGTTTGCAGGCTCTGACTTTCTTGGGGCAGTTCTCTCTCTAATACTGACTGGAGGAACAACACAGAAGGGTAGAAGCAATGTAGAGAGGCAGAGAAAGCTCTGACTGCTGTAACCAGGAAACGGTGGAATTCAGAATTCCAAGAGAAGAAAGCCAGACAAAAAGTCCAGAGAAGTATGAATTGTTCAGGCAACTTCTTGGAAGAATATCATGAGATACAGCCCTGGAGAGTAGAGGGGTCAAGGAAATCTGGTTGTTTTTCAAGAATCACTTCATCCAAGCTTAACAATGGCTAGTGGCCCACCCCAATGGGCAGGAAATCAAGTAAATGTTTTGGGATGTTTGCATGGATGAGCAATGACTGCCAATAGTCAGTATGGATTTACACAGGGAAAATTGTTTAACCACCCTGACAGACTTCTACAGTGAAATGACCGGCTTGGTGGATGGTGAGCGAAAGTGGATATACTTTGTCTTTAGTAAGGTTTTTAACAGTCTCCTATGACATCTTTGTTGACAATCTGATGAAGTACAGACTAGATCAGTGGACAGTGAGGGGGAATGAAAACTGGCTGAACTGCTGGGCTCAAAGGATTGAGATCAGTGTCTCAAAGTCCATTATTCATTTAGGAGCAGATTAAGCAGATAGGGCATATTCAGCCTAAAATCAATGTTTTTGTCTTCTGTGGTTTTTGATTCGTTGTGGGAGATGTAGAATTCAGAGCTGTGCACTGGTGCTTTTTGACACCCAGAGAGGTGGGTCAGTAGTTGTCCTAGGGACTGATATTAGAACCAATGCAGCTTAAAAACCTTTATTAACAATCTGGATGCAAATAGCAGGTGTATTTGCTGCAATCCCAACATAGCTAATGTGCTGTCTAGTACCTGTCATATAGGGTTCATAGAGGGACATTTCTGCTTCAGTAATGGTATGAATGTATCCTATGTTGAACTACTTTTTTTTTGTTCTTTAAATACTGTGGTGAGTTCAACAACAAATCTCTGGATAAATTCCCAGGAACTCTCCCTTTTTTTTCAGAAGGATGAGTCCTAACTGATGTTTGTGCTTAAGGATGAAATCTCAAGCCATCCAGCATTAATTATTTTATTGCTGCTATTATGTTTCAAAGGTTATTTATTGGGGATGCTACCAGAACTGGGCTACACTAGGATGGCATAAGTTGATTCAGAGTCAATATGTGACACTGCAGGGAAAATAAATATGGGTTTTTCAAAGGAACCCCAGAAGTGCAGGCTTGTCTTGAAAGCATCAAAAAGGTGTTAAAAACCTTTTCTGCTGATTTTGTAGGACTCGAGTTGGCTTATTTGGAATCTTGAATTTAAATTAAATGCCTACAAGTGGTTTTGAAAACTCCACTCAGGACATAAGGCTGTAAAATTCTGCTTGAACAATCAAGTCATGTTCCTTCTGGCCATTACTGTCTGTGCTGTCCACTCATGTGACTGTCTGCACTGATATTTCCCTTCTTCTGTGTCTGTCTTCCTGATTGCTTTGGGTGTCCGGAGCTGTTCCCTAGTGCCTTTCTTAAACTTTTCCTTCATCAGTTTCAATCCATTACTCACTATTCTAACTTCTCCTGAGACTGAATAATCCCTTCCTCTCTTTTTGTTGCCTTGAAATTATTTATAGTCGTGATCACGTCTCCCTGGGTTTACTCTTGTCTAGACTAAATATATTTAGCTCTTTTACTGTCACTCTGCGTGTCCTACTGCGTCATTTCTTATCTATCCGTGTTTTCTCGAGGATTTCAGTACCTTTCCCAAGCTGAGAAAAGTAGTATTAAATATATTGTTCCAGGGTGGTCACACCAAAATTAAGTTAAATGACATTATTAGCTCCACAGTTTTATATGGTATTTCATGTACACACTAGTAGCAGTAATACCCACCTAAGCTAATCTACCTTTCTTCTGGGCAGAATGTTGAACTAATTCCCTTTAAACTGCTGTAAGAGCCAACTCCTGCACTCATTTCTCACATCATAATAACTGTGAGATTTCCAGTGTAGCAGATCTGAATTTTTTTCTCAGACAATTTCCTTCTGTTCAAAAATACGATTTTATTGAACTTGAGGCTTTGCAAGGCCATGTGACAATTTAAACAGTTTAATGTTTTTAGAATTTGTTGGTGTAGGTTGACCAATATTTTATGCTCAGTGAGGTATGTGTTTTACAAAGTGTAGAAAGAATAAAAAGTTCTATCTTTAAGAATAACATTTGTTGGATTTTTTTTTTACAGACCCTCTTTAATAGGAAATTTTGAAATTCTATCCTTATATTTTTTACTTGGAAGAAAATACCATGTTTCAATAGCAGATTCTTTTGCAGAAGGAGACTATCTAGCTCAGATTTTATTTTAAGGCCCATTTCTGCCAAATAACTCATTATGATTCATTCCAGCTCACGATCTACTAGGTTTTTCTGTTAGGACTACGATGTCAGATACTCATGAACCTATATGAATACTTAATCCATACTCTATGCCTCTGTCACGATCAGACTGATAGTACTAATCCTTTCCAGCTCTAACTGTACATGCTCTTTTTGAAATGAGACCATCTTTCTCATAAGCAAGCCAAAATCTGCTAACATTGAAAGAGAACTTTTTTGCAAGGGATCCAGGGGACAAAAGAACTGAAAGAGTCTTTTAGTGAATGCTGATCCTCTAAAGTGATGCATATGATTTATGGAAACATATATCCAAAGACTTACTCTGTAGTCACTGGATGTCACATAAAATATAGGGAGAAAGGCCAGCCAAATGATGCACGTTGTGTACATTGTGAAACCGATAAACTTGGCTTCGTTGAAGTTCTCTGGACATTTCCTTGTTTTGAAGGCATATACAGTGCATAAGACTACGAGAATTACATCATATGTTAAGGAGATTAACATACTGGAATCCTTGACATTGCATTTCAGTATGACAGTCTCTCTCTTCTCGGGAACAGTGTACCGCCTGGTGCCTGGGGCCTCCAAGATGAGCCACACGGACACCACCACAACCTGGACCAAAATGAGACTCAGGCAGATGAAGACCTGAGAACTGGGGCTGATGAACTTGGGCCTTTGAGCCCCATTCTTTACACCATCGAATATTCTGGCTATGCAGTTTGTTTTTGTCAGAAGGGCAGAGTAGCAGACGGCAAAGGAACTTCCCAACCCCAAACGACGGAGGGTGCAGATGGCTGGAGAAGGCTTGGCTATGAAGAAGAAAGTCATGCTGTAAGACAGGAAGACCCCAAAGAGCAAAATGTAGCACAGTTCACGGCCAGAGGCTTTGACCAGGGGAGTGTTGTTGTGCTTGATGAACACCCCAATAACCATGAAAGTACAAATAAAGCCTAGGCATGCAATGGTAACAGGACCTATTGCCCAAGCGTCTTCCCACTTGATGTAGTCTTCTGGTAGGTCGTAACAGCCAGTCAGGTCAGCTGTGGGCCATTTTCCGGGCCCGCAGTCTGCACAAGTGAATTCATCAGCCAGGTACTCATAGGTTTCACAGGGAATGCAAATCCAACAGCAGACATCTCCTGGTTGCATATTCTTCATCTCGTTAGGAGCGCAGGGGTCGCTGCACTGGGAGACAGGGACAGAGCTCCTGGACCACTGGATAGAGTCCACCTCAAGTGACAGAGTTTCTGCCCACTGACCAACCTTCACGTAGGAGTATTTGTCTCCAGTGTACTGGAAATTGAACACGTTGTATCGTCCTATCCCATCTCCATAGGCGTCAAATTTGACCATACTGTCTGGATCATTGGGAGGGTTGAAGGGAGCTGTGGGGGAAAAAGAAAAAAAAAGCAAAAAAAAAATTGTCAGACAATGTTATTATCAAAGCTGCATCTGACTTTTTTTCAACCCTTTGGCAAGCACAGGCACCTGACAGCTCAAAGAACCCAGTCGTCAACAGGTAAGTCAAGAGGTCTGTATTTGCCTCAGTTTTGAACTTGGAGGAAGAAAAGAGCTCAGATAGTACAACTCTATTTCACTTTACTGTATGAGATATATTTGTAAATGTAAGATGACCAATGTCCTTACTGTTTTTTGTCCTGGATACAAATCAATTCTCCAGTTATTTCCCCCAGTATGCAACCACTGTTACCTTTCACATTTTCTCTTGAATGAAAGAAGTCTGCTTCTAACTGACATTCAATATTATTTGGTGAAACGTGGCTGCCATGATATAAGAAAATTTAAATAGTCAGATCAATAAATGCTGTTTTGAGTCCAACAGTCTGGAATACAGTTGAATAGAGGATTCATTCTGAGGATGATGGAGAAGTAACTATGAAGTCCTCAACAATTTCTTACTATGTCTTTTCACTTCTCCCTGTGTAGTAGGAAGTTTTGCATCCCTTCTATTTTGTTTCAATTTTACCAGTTTCTGATATTTCTTTTCTGGTCTGAGGTTCCCAGCACCTGCTGCTTTGGTCCTGTATCTTGTTTGGGGAATAGATGAAAAAAACACAAACTGTATCTGTGACCTTCTGTGAAATCAATATTGTAACACTTCCAACTGGTAAGCTCTGGAGAGTTTTGTTTTTCCTCCAGCTGAGGCTTATGCAGGGAATGAAGAAATATTAAAAATGTAGGAGGAAATTGCATTTACCATGTGATTTATTGGCCATTTGCTGCAGCATCAAAGGTGAAAAGCTTTATAGGCAGGAAGTGAAAGGGGTTTTTTGCCACTGATGGGCAATAAAGGTGATTTTAGTCCCCAGTGTTTTTGGTTATAGAAGTAGTTCCACTGTCATTGCTGGAATAAATCTCTTTCCCTACCTCTGTGCCTATGCTGTGCTTGAGCATGAAAATATCGTATAAGGGTGTAATATCTTCCTCCACTTCAATTTCCAGATACCTTGGATTTCTTGTGGTAGATTTATTTAATTTCTTTAAAGCACTGAGGCCAAACTCTTTCACCTTTATTCCAGCAGTGTTACCTTATTTTGCAATACACTGGCTAAGGTCAGTAAAAGGGACACTGGATTTTGGCACAGAATCCCCAGATGTTGGAGTGTTGAAATGTAACCCGCATCTCCTCAGGTGCTGCACTTGGAGTGCATTTCTTTCCCAACTTTCTGCTCATTGTAGAGCAAGGCTGGAATATGATTTAACCCACCTATACTATCTTCTGGGTTTGAGTCAAGACTGCTTGTTCTTATCCCTGCTCACTCCTGCACCTTACCATGTCACCTGTGTCAGCTCCAGTGGTGGACAGCCTTGGTTTGCAGGATTACAGAATCATAGAATTACAGAATGATTTAGGAAGGAAGGGACCACTGGTGGGGTCATCTGGTCCAACCTCCCTGCTCAAGCAGGATCATCCTAGAGCATATGGCACAGGATTGAGTCCAGACATTTCTTGAATATCTTCAGTGAGGGAGACACCACAGTCTCTCTGGGCAACCTATTTCAGTGCATAGTCACCTGCACATAAAAGAAGTTCTTTCTCATGTTCAAGTGTTCCAGTTTCTGCCCATTGCCTCTCATCTCATTGCTTGGCACCACTGAGAAGTGCCTGACTCCCTTCAGATACTGATATAAATTGATGAGGTCCCTTCTCAGTTGTGTCTTCTAAAGGCTGAATAGGCCCAGCTCTCTCAGCCTTTCTATATAAGACAGATGATGCAGTCCTCTTATCATCTTTGTAGTCCTCTACCGGACTTGCCCCAGGAGCTCCATGTCTTTCTTGTATGGTACAGATTAGGACTGGGTAGCCCAGGAATTTGTAAGAGGTTTATTTTATCTTTTTCTACACTGTTGGCACCTAGTTGTACCACTCTGCAGTCCAACAAGACTTCTGAGTGCACAAAATTTAAAAGCAGCATAATACTCTTCCAAATGGCCAGCCCTCCTGGAAATTACATGCTCTAAATTAAACAGCTAGCTAAATTCAAAATATAGGTCAACAAGAAGAATATTAAGCAGCTTCCCTTCTCTTCCTCCTCCTCCTCACGCACAGGCATGCAAGCTCTCTCATCCAGGAGCAGCATTAAAACGAAATCATAATGCAGCACTTAACAGCTCTTCAATAATGTGTTGTCATTGCCAGTGTCTTATTTCATTATTCATGACACTCATATAGATTGTAGAAGCTGTTAACACAGCAGCCCAGCTTTAAGAGCTAATTTATTCACTTTGGTGTTATCCAGGCCAGCTCCTGAGGTGGGCTGAGAGCCTGTGACTGCTACTGGCACCAGTGGAGCTGCAGGTAACCAAGACAAACTGCAAACTGGTTGTTTGGCATCATAACTTGAAGGGCACAAATACCCCAGTGTAAGTTACCTTACAGTCTGAAATACCAGCACTTTTAATGAAAGAATTCCCTCTGTGTAATATGTTTAACAACTTCTTAGTTCTGATAGAATATTTATCATTTAAACAGAGCAAAGTATTTTCCTTAGACTTGGTAGGTAGGTACAGAAGGCAGAGCAGGTAATCTCACATATAATTAGTTTGAAGCTCATGTATAGTTGCCTTTCACGGGGCTGTTCTCATGGTACAAGTATAAACAAAAGACTTTTGTAGGACAATATGTTTTAAGTTGACCAAAGCTCGTAGCTTGAAACATTCATTTTTAGTGGCTGCTGATAGAGGAAAATAAATCACCCTCTTTCAGATGGGAAGGATGAAATCATTAAACCAAACAGTGATGTATTTAATTATAGTACGGTAAGCCAAAGCCTACAAATGAGCCGACTGGGTGGCAGCAATTAATATATCCACTGATTACATACAAAATTACTAAGGTATTTTAATGTATCATTTATCAACATATTCTAGATGCTGTAGGATCACTTTCAAAAAGTAATGTTTTCATAAAATATGATGTAATATTCACCATAAAAGTAAGACGCTTATAGGCAAGAATGGAATATCACAAAAAAGCAGGACTTTATTTTTAGTGTAAAAAATGATAATTTTTGCAAATTGCTTTTCCCAGAGATGATGTCAGTCAATGTCATAAATCAGTCTGCAAATTTTCTCCAGTTACATTCCAGTTTTGAGAGGAAACCTACAGTCTTTATAGCAGGTATTTCTGGCTGGTCTTTTTCAGAGTTTTAGCTAAGCTGCTTTAGATTCATCCCTCGGGAGAGAAGAGACAGGAGTCTCTGGATCTATCCACCTGTTGGCTTAGAAGCTATCTGAGTGACAATACAAACTTCGTCTCCTTTGAGCAGTGTCTTTGAATCTTGCTCTTGTCTTGCACTTCATGAAATGAATTATCCCTGTGTAAAGCAGTTATCCGTGAAAAATTTTGGAAAATAAGTTATCAAGGAAAAGAAAGGATAATTAAAAGTGACTTAAAGACAAACCAGTGATGCTTCGTGCTCCAGCTTGCAGCAGTTCAGCAATGAAGATGTCACAGCAGTGAGGTTTATGAGCGCAGAAGTGCAGAAGACAGAAACCTATGGAGCACTGGTGCAGGCAGCCACCTCTGTCAGCTCACTGGAGATATCCTACTGGAGGAGAGGATGCCAGTGTGCAAGTAGAGGACAAACTCCTTCAGCTTCAGATAAGAGAGAAATCACTACAGATTTATGGTTGTCTCCATAGCAGATATGGATAAAAACATAAAATAACATCATAGTTTTTATGTAGTGAATTATATAACTTGTTTCCATCTTCCTACAGTGGCATCAATTTTTCCAGAAGTCAAGTAACTTGTGAATATGTGCTTATGTGCTGTTGGAAGCAGGAAAGTTGCTTTCATTTAGAAATTTTTATTGTTTTTGGTGTGAATGATGTACAGCTCTTGGTGACACGAAAAATTTCAGAAAGAAAGTTCTGAAGGGGGGGGCTTATTTTTTTTCGAGAGCAAAACCATTATTTGAAGAGGTGGTATCAGAAGTATTTTTAAAATGCTTCTAAATCTGCCCATTGCCTCAGTTGAGTGAAAAATACTCCAAGATTTTTTAACCAGGAATGAGTAGATGAGGAAAACAAAGCTGTTTAAAACTTAATTAGGCACTGGGAAACTTTTAAGACACCAAGCAGCCTAGGAAAAGATGAATGTCATTTTAACTGGCTTGGAATCAGATTAGATTTTGTTTGTCAGCATCTTTGGGCCAGAAAGGATATTTTGCATAGAGTCTTGCATGCATCTGTCACAGAGCTGAATGTACAGATGTTGTCTTATAGAAAACATCATCAGTAACACTTCCTGGTAGGGATGATGACAGATAAGCCTACATCTGAGAACATTCATTTCCATAAAACACACATCTGTTCGTTGTTTGCTGAGTGTATTCTTTCAAAACAAGGTACAGATCACTACCTAGGAGACAATTCATTAATAGCAAGGCTTGTTGAAAGCACTGCAGTTTTTCAGCTTAGCAGTTTGCAAATCTATGAGATTTCATGGGGTTCAGAAAGAGATGTAAAAAGAACTATTTTGAGCACCACAGGTACCTTCTTCCACATCTTGTTAGCCCCAAAGACTTTCAGCCCAACAGACTATAAGGGGATCAAGATTAAATGGAAATGTAAATGTGAAGAGGGAACAGGTTGGAGTTTCTGAAAAGTTGAGTAAAACCTCCCTAATCTCACTAGATGGTGCTGCAAAAACTCTGAACTTCTGATTTAAGACTGAAAAACAAGACATTTGTTTATGTAACAGAAAAATATAGTTATTTTTTCATCCCCCCTACTCCTTCCTGTTACATATCCTGGGTAATGTCTTTTTAAAACACTGTAAGGAAGAACCTTTGTAATAATATTGCAGGATATGGTGCGTTTGTCCAACAGGCTTATATGCATGTATGATGCCTTTTCTTGAAAAGTATCAGAAAAGACCCTGAGAATGCACATATCTTTTCATTCTCTTTTCTTTTTAGCTAGATATGGCTTGTTGAGATCAAAGTGACTTATTTCTGCTTGGCTGAACACTGACCTGATGCACCCACTCCTGTTTCTATCTCAGCATAATGCAGCTGGTTTCATACCTGATTGACAGAAGGCACGTTGAAATTTGGCAATTTAAAAGTTAGTACAGGGAAAGATCAGAGTGAAGTGTCACTGCTTTGTACCTCTCCACAATTAATGAATAATGAACGGGCTTAAAATATCAGTTTCCACAGAGACAAGTAGTCACTTTTAACCTCTGCACCACCATTTCTGGATGTGTTTGGGTCACATGCAGCATTGCTTCTTCTCATTCAAGAAGGAAATGAGACTGATTAGTCTTCTACAAATGTAGTTTTCCTATCTACGCCTGCAGATTTTCCATTCAGGTCTGTGGTTTCTCTCTTAGGTTAGATGCTTGCTGTAGGGAATTTTAACACCTGTCATAGACAACCCCCCGCCAGCATTTGCAGTGGTCAGAAACAGAAATGTTTCTCCAGGCCTAGTTGCAAAGATCTATCACATATCACAGACATCTGTAGGTAATTTAGTTATCCCAAGCTTCCATCCTACAAAAGAGAATGGGTACTTCTAGGGTTCACCTTAAAGAGGTATCTAGGATAGCCCAGCTAAACTGTACCTGCTCTTTTTCTGCTGACCATAATGATTGTGACTAGCTAAAATACACTCACAGTATATGTATCTGCAGTCAGGTGAGATGAATATCACCAATATCTGGAACAGAAAGACTCACAGCTGGAGCACCAAGTGATAGCAGCTTGAGCAAGCTCTCTGCAGTGCACCTGTGAACGGGTGTCTCTTGCAAGCTGTCCACACAGGCTGCTGTGGAGGCTGTTGCAGAGCATGCCTGGGAACATTGGCAAAACAAGCCAAGAAGGGTCTGAAAGACTGGAAGAATTCGTTCACCTTGTCACTATCCTCAGCCTGGCTGAGCACAGAACTCCCCAGCTACCTTTCCTGTGAAATGCTTGCCTCAAGCATCATGTTTTACATTTTCAGGTATATGTTGTCCTCTTGCTTGTGTGGCCCTTAAGCATATGTGTGGTCTTTAGAACTCGGGAAGAATTAACGAGGTGCTAAGTTACAAACTTTCACCAAGGAAATTATGAAATTGCCTTTTTTTTTAAAAGGAATTTTAAGGAATTAAAAAAAGAATTTCTTCCTTCTTATAGCATTTGGATTTTGAAACATGGTGGGTAAAAAGCAGGTAAGAATTCTGCAGTCATTACATTTCTCCTTAAAAATACAAAACATCTCCCCTGATATTAAGAATATTTCTTGGAGTTGTTTTGCAAAGGTTGCACCAGTGCAACTTTAAAATAAAACAAACACTCATGGAAAAGTGTCAAAGGTGTTTTTCTTTTTTTAGTGTCTGCTGGGTTGATAATCAATATGAATGATTTGTGAGATTCCAACATAGCAATGCGTTTCAGCTGATACCATTCTTTTAATTTAAGATTATCCACTTAAAAAAATGGTTGGCACAAGAGGCAAAATGCGTGTAATGTAATTCATACCAGCAATCAACTTGTAATTACAAAGAAAATTAAACCATGACTTCAAACTGCCTAACTCCTCCCTCAGGCCAGCTAGTTAGTTATTTTGTAAGCAGAAGCAAAGGGAACCTGTTCCCATTATGAAGAATAATGGCCACTGTTAGGGTGACAACACATGCTCAGGAACTGGAACTGTAAGTTCTGGGCTGGCCTTTGGTAGCTCCCGAAATGTTTTGGTCTGAGGAAAAAATGTGTTGGCCAGTGAGTTATCTGTCAGTTACTGAAAATTAACATTACTGTCAGAGCTTGAGATTTTGGTTGGGACTTTCTGTCAGTTCAGGGTTTATGAGTTTCCTGTGTCCAATTTGAACTTCCAATGAGGGACATTCCCATTTAACCTCAAAGCTGGGAACTGGTGTCATACCTTACTCTTCTCTTCCCAGTACATCTGAGGAACAGTTGAAAGAGATTGAAGCTGTGTTTTAATTTTGCTAAAATTCACTTTTGGACTAAATGAGGGACTTGGTTATATCACAGGAGTATGACTCTTTCCCTTTTTGGAGGTACCATTCCATGATGTGCTAATTCCACCCCCAGACTGCATATCTAGCTGTCTAAGGAAGAGTTAAATACCTAATAATATTTTTGTCCTTCTTCGTCAGCCTGAAGGAAATTCAAATAGATTCAGTTATTAAGATATTAAAGGAAATTGGTTAAAACATTCTTTCTCTGTGGGGACTTGAGGATTAGAGAGGTGTTTCTAGACACAGCTCTGAATAATTTAGTTAGACGGTTTGCCCTTAGAGATCAGAACCAAATGAACCATGAAATAGACCCTCTGGTTGTTATTTCCTAATTGATGTCATAGGAAGACACTCCCAAGTCAGGTGGACTGACATGGATTTAATGACTTATACTGCAATATTATTATTTAGTAGTAGTAATGTTGTAGCTGTTACATTCCAAGATTCAAGTGCATAAGAAACGTAGTATTTCTTATAGACTAGTCTATAGATGGGAGAAGTGCACAAGCTTTCAGGCACAAGTTCACTCCATTAGGTCATCAGAAACATTGTTCAATAAATTTGACCTTCATTTATTTTGAAGGAACAGCTCTGCTCAGAGTTTAGTATATCAGGTTTTTATTTCCTCCTGGAAACAAAATTTCGCTTTGCAAACAGCCTCATTACTATCCATTTGCAGAGTAATTGCTGAAAGCTTTTTGTTCTCTTCTTTGAAAGTATGTAGTTTAGAAACACAAGGGTTGATCGAGATGCAAGACAAGATATGACAAAGGGATGTTATGCCAAAAACCTCTGTTTTTTCCAGATACGTGGGCAGCCTAATAAAGGTATTGCCTCTTCCTATGTATCTTATGACTCTATGCTATTATTTTTGTTAAGGAGCTACTGAAAACTCTCAGCAATCACCCTACAAATTGCTAATAATGAGGTAATTTGTGAAATGAAATTGTATTTGCAGTAGGAAAATAAAAGCATAAGTAGTGAATTCTAAAGAGAACATCTCTTTGAAACAACTGAAGCTCAAATTTATTGAACATTTTGTGGAAAAAAAAAGGAGTTGTAAAATGCCTCAGAGCTGGAATAAAGAAACACTGCTATGGTGAAACACAAGAACCTTTATGCTCAGACATATGCAGCTCAGTTATAGCATTTGCCACATCTGACATAATGTTAGCGGAGGACAAAGAACACTTAAGAGTTCAGCTGGAAATGTAAATGTTTTATACATCTCAGGATGTAAGATTCTGGAGTGGATCAGTTTTCTCTCTGAATATAATATATGAATGAAAAAAAATGGCCTATATTTCTGTAACCTAAACTTAATTAATATCTATATTGGGAGTGCAATTTTCTTTCAGAGTTCCTATAATCAAGTGGAGAGAAACAGACACCGCCAAGGGTGGGCTCTGGCTGACATGAGCTGCCATCAGGAGGGTGGGTAGCTTCCTCCATTGATAGTTCTCCAGTTATCGTATTACAAAGTGTATCAAAGAAAGCTGGGTGGCTTGAATTTTGGCCACTGAAGGCAAAATCAACCTTATGTTTTCAATAAGGCTCACTACACACAATGAATGTGCTCATCTTCCTTTGTAGAGGTTTGATTTTATTTTTACTCATTTCCTTATAATAAGGTGGTGGCTGAAAATGCACATCTACTGAAATTGCAAGTTAAGTCAGTATTCAGTAGAGTCTATCTTGTGTCTGGCCAAATCTCGAGTCAGCCAGTCAAGAGGTGAAAGTGGGCTTCTCACAACAATGAATTTCAGTAAAAAGTTGGTGAGGTAAAGGATAAGAACTCTTGGCTTTTAAGGCTATTCATGCATATTACACACCAGCTGCAAAGGTAGCACGTCGCCTCTTCCAGTATCATCAGTGTTCATTGGCATGCCTTATGCTACAACATGCAAGCTGCATGTTCCATTAATACTTGCAAATTCTCCTACTCTCAGGAAGAAAAGATAAAGCTGAAAGCACAGACTCATTTCTGCTAATGTTTTGCTCCACTGAATCAGTTCGGCAACAGCAACAGCAATCACCAGACCTCAGGGAAAAATGTAAAAAGAAAATGTTGATTTATTTGTCTGTTTTATGGTGGAAGCAGAGGCACACTGATAGGCTTTGACTGATAAAGTGTTTCAGAGATCTAGAAAGGACATCAACAGCACTGCCGCAAACCTTCCTCTGATTTGAGATAATTTCTTCTCCAAAGAGCCTTTAAAGATGGGGTTTTTATTCTTTCAGTTACTGGAGCATTAACTAGCCATTAGCTATTTATTCAAGTAGATACACAAATGCAGTAGAGGAAGTTTAACAAACTTTTTCAGCACATTTCCATCAGTTCCCAATAGCAGCTTCATACAGTGTTTTATCAGCCACTGTCTGGTGGAGACTTATCCTGGAACAGCAGGCCAATCTTTGACACAAAACTGATCACTTGGAGCAGTGATCAGCTTCTCCATTCATCAGGACAATAAAGAAATGTCATGCAAAAATTCTATTTTTTCAGAAACCATAGGCAAAATTTATTTATAGGGGCACATGGTGTATAGTTATTTATGTCAAGGGAAGGAACCATAAGAGCACAACCTTTGGCTGCTACAGGCAATGATGTCATTGCTGCTTAGGCTACAAGAGTCCAGCAACCCTACTCCACACACTTCTGCATATGATCAAGCATGTTCTAATGTTTGGAGCAAATTTAAGACCTATTGTAAAAGATAAAGGGCGACAAAGAAGCCGTCCCCACAGGAAGAGTGCAAGAGAGTTCTGTAGCAGAAGCACAGGAAGATGCTTGAGGCTTCAGAGCTGTACACAATCAGCTACTGATCACTACAGAAATTTAACCTTGGGAAGAAGAGAGGATTAGGATTAGGATTAGATTTTTAGGGCATAATCAATATAAAGAAGAGCATGTGTGCAGCATATGCAAAATATCCAGTGGATGGTGAAAAGACAAAAATGATAATAAGAAGGTACAATGTCAGTCATGACCTCTGCAAGTAAAAGAACAAAGGCAAAATTGAGAGAAGAATCGCTCTAGGACTGTCCCCCGGTTGTGGATGCTGGAACTCATCAGTGTTGCTACCTCAACACCAGGAGGTTCTCACTTCCCTTTGGCGTGGAATGATTGCTGCTTTTGGATTTGCTGTGCACTTTTTATAAATGCAAACTCAACAATCATACACCAAGTTACTATCTTAGGACTGGTTTCAATAAATTTAAAGAACAGTGAGTGAGTGCTGTTGTGACTGTGTATGTGTGTGTGCAGGCCTGTGTGTGTCTTTCAGTCCAAACTTCCTATAAAACAGTGTGGTTGATACTGGGTCACAGAGTCATTGTAATATCAGATGTAGCCCTTAGGAATCACATTCCACCCTGAAAATCCATATTCTCTCAGAGTTACATGGGATTCCTGTGGCACATATGTTCTGTGTGAGGACTTCGTTCAAGGCTGTGCTTCCCTCAGCGTTCTCACACAGTTTCCCTGTTTCCTCTGAGAATGGTAAAATTCCTTCCCTGGATAAAATGATGGGGTTTTCTTAGCTAAGCCTCATATTTCAGCCCCAAAAGTGGTAAATATTTAATATATGCAAAGGAATTGCTGCATTAGTTTATTCCATCAAATTATCTGGAATCTGTGTATAACCTCAAATAGAAAAATGTACTGCATGAAACCTGTATTGAATTGAGGAGCAATTGCACATATACTTTTAAAAAATGAATATCTCTCAGCCTTCAGAAATGTTCTTGCATTCCTTCTGTAGGCATTGTGCTAGATATACATGTGTCATTAGTCTAGAAGAGATGAGACAATTAATTTATTGCCAAGTAGAAAGATGGGCAGAACTGTAGGAGATGAAATGCAGAAACAAGACTGAGGGGACAGGGGCCTTCAAAGTGTGAGGTACAACAACCTCTGCTTTTGATCTACTGGGTGTTTGCAACCACCATTCCCATATCCACTGCTTCTGGCTCTGAGCTCTTCTTCCCAGGCACTCAGAAAAGAGTGAGTTTTTGTGTGGAGACCCTACAAACCAAATTTTTGATCTCGGTAATTTCTTTATGAAACACGTCTTAAGTTTAAGGATTTATATTTGGAGACATTGTAATTTCTGGCTTAGTGCTGAAACCCTTTGCATTCCAGCAGTGAGCAGGAGAGTTATCCATGGCTGGAGCAAGAGGTGAGAAAGCAAATCAAAGGATTGCTCCTGTGCCTGAGCCATGCTACAGCTAGGGTTTTGTGAACATCTCTGCTAGAAGTTTCTCTGCTTCTGATACCCCTCTGCATGAATATGTGTGCTGTTCCCTGTGCCTTGAAGAATTTTAGTATTCTTTGTCTTTACTTGTTATATGCTCAGACAAATATACTTTCATGGCAGGAAGAAGGAAACAAAAGGAAATGACTCACCCAGATAGCAGAAATGAAATATATTTTTCTATTATATTCTATATCTGCTAACAAAATAACCATAAATGGTGCAGTGATGCCAAAGTAGACATTATCTGAGATGCTTTTAGAGGTGTTTAGAAACATGGCTCTGACAGATGAGGAAATGAAAGAAAGTCAAACATGTTTTTCTGCCAGGTCCATCCAGTTTACAGTTGATGGGAATTGTGTAGAAGGTCAGTTTGTGAAGAATATGCATATGCAAAAGGAGTTTCTGCTCTGTGAAAATATAGACCTGATTGCTTTTTGAAAAACAAAAAAAAATTGGGGAAAAATATTTTAGTGGAAAAATTTAAACACGACTGTTTTGAGTTTGGGTTGAGTTTCTTTCTCCCTTTTAGGTAGAGAAGGAGACTTGTATCACTGAGGGTTTTTTCCTGCACTGTGAATCAGAAACAGGTAAGACAAGCTTGAAGGGAACAGTTCAGGCTTCACAGAAAGCTGAAACAGATTCACAAGCTCATCTGGGCTGCAGTTTAACAAGTACAGTACAGCAGTCATCTTGGGACAGGTGTGTCTGGAGACATGTCTGCTACATGGAAGTGACAGAGGATTCAGACCATGACCCGTGTCCAGATTGCAACACCAGGCTGGGCTGAGTGTCAGTGTCATGCTAATGCAACTATACTGGTGTGGTACTTCTTCCTGTTTAGTCAGTGTTAGCCTGGGAATATCTTTACACTGTGCTCTACTGGGTGGAGAAAATGTGTCTTCCAAGGATGTAGTGATATTTACTTTATTTTAGGAGAAAAGATACTTTTCTACAGATTATGCTTTCACTTCTGCCTTTGTAGGATGATTATTAGCTGCCAACAACGATAGAGGTTTTGTAAAAATAACGTAACATTTAGTTATCTATGGGATTAGACATCTGGATTTGTGACTCTCTGTAGTTTTCTTCATCACCTTTTGGAAAGACCAATTTTCTCGAACTCCTTGGAAGTCCAGAACACATCTGGATTAATCAAAAAAGTAAAATGGAATCTCCTTCTCGTGTCCTTGTCCTCATACTCATTAACACTTTCGTGGTCATGTTCTGAGCACAGCCTCTACCTTTGTCAGCCCCTAAAATATATCTCAGCATTCAAGTGAGACTAACTGATATTAGTCATGAAAGTGCTAAACTGCTCTTCTGTAGCAGGTAGTACAGAAGAATCTGGTCCTCCCTTGGGCTTTTTGGAGCCAAATTAGATGCTAAAATGTAAGGGATAGAAATCCTGAACCAAATTCTTCTCTCACATGATAACTTGTCCTGCCAGGCCACAAGAAGAAAGAAGCAGACCTGACATCACTTATGTGTGAATGTGTTTCACAGGAAAATCTGCATGAAGAATAAGAATATAATCCCATGGTTGCCCCCTATCATAAACCTCAGTAGGACTGGAAAGGGGACTGTGCATATTTGGGGGATGAAAATGTTGTATGAGACTTCCTGCTCCTTTGAGGACTTGGAATGTGCACACCCTTGGTATTTGGGATTCACATGACATTTTCCATCAAAACAAAAGATAAAATAATAACAATAACTATTATAAAACCAGCAGTAGGCAAACACAGAAGTCTGTGATTTAGAGAAATTAGGTTACCAAACCTTCTGTCTCTCAAATATGTGATCTGAAAGAAAATCGTTGCTCAGTTTGTCAGTCATGTGTTTCTCCATAAACACAGGGTGTCTAATCTCATCCTCATTTACACATTCTCATGGATGCTGTGATATCTAGAGATTTATGGATGCCTAAAAGCTACATTATTAATATGAGATAAGCCGACTATAATTTACATACAAGGCACAGACTATTTAATTTTATGTTCAGTATTTCATGGCTCAGCTGAAGTGGTGGGTTGTTTAAATATTCAAGCAGAGGAAACTGAGATGGAGAGCTATTTGCAATTTTAGGAATGTCAAAGCACCTTCACCTAAATATGCCACTATAACAAGTTTGGGGCCATTGCTGGCCTGTGGTTTCTGCAGGCTTTCCAGGAATGACACCCAGCTGGGTAAAGGCCGAAGGCAACATACTTTCAGAGACTTCCTGAGGATGAAGAAAAGCTGTTGCTGCTCTGTGTCCTGCTAATGCTACATTTCTCATCTTTCTGTCCATGGGAGCTCAGTGCCCAGGTCAGGCAGAGAGCGGTGACAGCGGGCAGTGGAGACAGTGGTGACAGTGGTGGCAGTGGTGGAAGTGGTGGCTGCAGGCAGAAGTACCTTGCTTCTGAGTTAGATGGGGAGCAATGGCCCAGCACACCTTGGCCTCAGATGCTGGAGCTTATCTCAAGGGGTAAAAATACAATTCAACCTCTGCCCTGCTCACTCAGGCTAATTACTGTGAATTAGTGCCAAACGAAAGCATGAAAAAGCAGCATTTTATGATGGTTGCTGGCTAGACAGCAGACACCACTAACAGGTAGGTCACTGACCTGCTATCATGACAAGAGAAATTTTAATGAAAATTTTATTTGGAAGTTTTGCCCTAGAGATGATGATGCCTGTGTCCTGCTGCCAGCCCAGGTATCCGGTTTACATGGGGCAGCATGTGACACACAACATATCCAGAGTGCAGTTGTTTGCCACCATGATACCTCAAAACTAAACTAGGGGATGAAAAGGTTCTATAGTATTTTAATTTCGGCCAGTTTACATCTAGAAAGCCCTAAGCAAATTGTTCTGATTGAACAGCTGTTTTTCTTTCCATCAGAAAGATGAGATCTCCCAAGTACCCTTCCAACCTGATTTATTCTTTAACTTTATAGTTCTATATATTATGAATCTATAGTATATATAGTTAAATATATATAAAAATGCATATATATATATAAATTACATAAATATATTAATATATACACATATGAAAAGCTTCAGTAAGGACTAAGCAGAGATTAGCTTATTTACCCTTGGAGCACTAAATTTGCCCAACAGAAAGAAACTGCACATCCCCATGAGGTCTGTGAAGAGACAGCTGGAGTAAGAAGAAAGTAGATGGGGCCACCAGGAATACCAGGCCATCAAAATCTCACTAGAGCTCTCTGTGTGTATACACAAATGTAACTCTAATACAGAGAGAAATATGGGAAAATACTGTGCAAGTTCAACTCTTCCTCTGCTTTGAAACAGCAAATCTCAAGTGTACTTTCAGAGACTGTCCCTTAGTTGCTTGTGAAGTTTTAAATTCTACGACACATTTGTGGTCCCAGGAAAAGGTAGTAATTTTTCCTATAAATCCTAGACATCTTTTTCATGTGTATTTTTAATTAGTATCTTGGGGAATTCACTCTACATTTTCCTTGGCTTTTTTAGCTACAAATCCATCATGAATTACACTTTTACAACTTTTATGATTAACAGGGTGTTAGATGCCTTCTGCACATGTAAGTTTTGCCTTCACCTGAAAGATGTGTTCTGTTTTCATTTACAAATAAGCATCACAAGGAAGACCAGGAGGACCTCGCTGCTGACTGAGTGCTGAAGGCCAGGGGGATCTGACCTGATGAGAAGGAGCTCTTTGGGTGCGATGGCAGAGTACTGGGGCCTTCTGCTGCAGAGCCTGGGCTTTGAGCTCTGTCTTTAGCCTGCACATCTACTGACAGGTACTCCCTGCTGTAAACTCCTTTGAAGTTTCTGCATCTGTAATCTGCCTGTGACAGCAAATGCAGAATTTTTGGTCTGTGCTCCATGCAGCCTGGTCAGACATTGAGTTTTGAAGTGAACTTTTGACAGGAAATATTTATGGCTAAATCCCAGAGCAGGTACCATGCAGTGCTGCTGTGCTCAGAAGTGAGGTGACATCTGCTTGTTGGAGACCATGACTTTTAAGCTCTTTCTTACTTGGATGGCACAGTTATGATGGAAATGGTCTGTGAAATTACGTTCCCACAACAGAAGTCATCAGTGTTCCAGAATAAATGAGAAGGTGAATTTGTGTTTCTGCTTCATATTATTTGAGTGTTTACAGGGGCATAGTGAGGAGATAAAAAAAAAGGAAGTAAATCACACAGAAACGTAGGACCAGGGAGAAATAAAAGTTTTGTCACAAAGTCCAATGGATGAAAGGGAACAAATCAGACCTGACTTACAACCCTTTTCTCATTTGGAGTAGTCATTCGGGTTAGCTACCGGAGAGGATTTTGCCCAGTATAAGCTAAGATTGATGACACAGGCTTGGCTGGAGAAGAGATGCACTTCTGAACATAACAAGAAAGGGACATGACTCTTGCAGCTTTGGACAAAGAAAGGGGTAGGAAAAGACACTGAGTACTATAAATATATGTGTTGCCTAAAATTTTTATTGCCTTGTTTTCCAAGGTTACTAATTTAGCTAAATTCCTCCAACCATTAGCTGTGGAGATTCAGAAAGCTGCACAAGACAGGTGGACATGCATACATCCCAAAATCCAACCTTTCTCTGCCCATACACTCTTACACTAGATTTGCAGCAGAGTTAGTTCTGTGATACCATCAGCCCTGCTAACTGCAGAGGGAACAGCTGGAACCCAACCCCACACCCTTGGGTGACAAGGCTGTCATCCTGCACAGCCAGCTCAGCAACCCTGGCCCTGATGGAGCTAATGCTGGTCCTCAAATGTCATCACTGCCCTTCCTCACCTCCAGTCCAATGCCCTGGAAGAGCAGCTATACCAGGTAGCAACATGTGGGGCACAGCTCTGCAGTAGCCTGCCACTTACTTGTCCCAAATGATGGACAACCCTTTCTCACTGGCTGTGCTAACGCTCACTATCCTGGCATATGACAAACTCTGTGAGGCTTGCAGTAGAGCTGTGGGCAGTGATAACATTGCTTTTCTCTGTCCTCCTGGTGGCTTAAATGAGCTAAAATAGTTAGCAAAGCTGGTTGCTGCACTGTCCCCCGCACCCTTGTGAGGGAGGAAGGCTTCTGGATATGTGCAGCTCTGACTTATATTGGGGTTCACCCCCGGATTTGTGCCCTCCAGAGTCCCCTCTGTATTCTACTCTTCACCAAGCAATGGCTGGGTGTGGTGAGAAGTTGAGTTTATGCTCTTTCCCATGGAGCCCTTTACTTTTGTTCAGCACTTCTTTGTTGTTCTGTTAATACAAGTTAACAGCCTCTTGAACCAACATCTCTTTATCAGCAGAAAAGCATCATGATTCAGAACATCAAGTGCTGCACTTGTGCCCTCAGGAGGGAACGCAGAGAATGGGAAGATCAAGAAGATGAACCAGCCTGTATCTCTTTGAAAGGCCAAACAAGCACTGAGATAGAGTGAGTGCATTTATCTAGGGGCTTTGCATTCTTGCATCCTCCTGCTGGAAACTGGAATCAGGTACAGGTGTTTCTTTTTTTCCTTGCTGAAAAGATTCAGGATATCATGACATTTGTCATATATGTCTTACTGACTTGCAAGAAAATTATGTGCTTGGTGTATCTCACAGACAATAAGGAATGAAACCTCATGCTGTCTTAATGCCACACTTCAGTTCTGTGGAGTTATTCCAATTTAATGAAAAAGGAGAAATAAGTAGGACCCCAGAGATATTAATGGAATAGCTGTCACACAGCATGTCAGCATCAGTGGCAGCATGAGGGTGCACAGATCCTGGCCAGTCCTATACTCCAACCCTGCTGCTAGCTGGTCCCTGAGTATTTCCCTGCAAATCACATTATTGCTGAGCCTGAGAGCCTCACTTCAGGCTTTCAGCTAAATGGCAAGTGAAAATAAATCTTAGTTGCTCTATGCTCCATCTGTAGTCAGTAGCAAGAGGTGTAGGGGCAAACCATACCTCACATGGGCTGGAGCACACGCTGTCAGTGCTGATCCCCTCCATTAACTGCAATCAAAGACTAACCAAAATTAATTTGAGTGCGAAGGGTAAATGTCTAAAATTGCACAGTCCCACACCAGTCATATAAATGCACCTAATCATTTCCTCAGACTGGTGTGTTTGAAATGCACCATCAGATGCTCCTGGAAAATGGGAGAATACTTTCAGGGCTGTTTCCCAGATTTCTTTCATGGAAACCTGCAGGTTTATGCATGCAGGGCTCATCTATGTGTACCTCTGCCTTTCAGCAGGGGAGGTATTGCTTAAATAGTTGTTTGTGTGTCTGCAAATCTGCTTATCACTGTTCTGTTTCTTGCCTGCTTCCTTGTGGTGGGTGTAAATCTCTACCCAGGCTGAAGAAGAGAGTAAAACCTGACTTGTTTGCAGTGTACCTGATGGACTGGTAGCTTCCAGGCCATCCTCTCTCTGCACTGGGAAAACATTCTCAGATTTGGAGGTGGAAATATGAGAATATCATTGATCAAATGTCCCATGCAGCAAGGTCCTCATTTTCCATTAGCAACACACCCAAAGACTTTCTTCAGCCAGGAAAGAGGAAAGGATAATTCTTGGTCCCCTAGAAATCAATGACAAGACTTATATGTATAAAAATTTCACATATGTATGAAAATTTCACACCTTTCTGAAAGGAAGAAGGCATGGGAGATTTGCTGATTAACTTGCCACATAAAAATCATACGCCTTCTTAAAAAATAACTTACATTAAAACAGGAATTTGCATTATAATGGAAGAACTGATAACAAAGAAATGAGATGAGCAAATTATGTTGTAATCTGGTAAAAATATATAAGGAACAAAGCCACTGGAAAAGAACTTGACAGGTTTCTTAATGTTTTAAATTGGAAATGAAAGCTCTTCAGAGTTTCAAAGATTTCCATGTTGACTTTAAAACTAATTTTGTTCAAAAAAAGAGCCTTCTGTTTTCAAAACTGCAAAATTACAAGCTTCATTCTTTTTTTCCCATCTTTAACAGCTTCAACTTCCAAATCATAAAAGTATAAAAGATATTTCAGCCAAAATGAAAATTATTTTTTCTGGCTGTAGCTAAACAAATATTTTCCTGGAGTTTTGGTTGAAGAAAGTTGGGGCTATTTTGACTTTGTATCTAGATGTTGAGTGGGAATATGCTTTGGTGCTTAAAAAATATCTGAATATAATCTGAAGAAAAATGATTAAGAATCCTCTACTGGAACCAAGATTGCTTGGTGCTAAACTTGGACTCTGTTACAGTGTATGCATTCAAGCCCATAAAAATACGTGTGGTGTCAGAAAAAGTTTCAAAATAATTTAAGATATTAAAGTACCTGCACATTGTGGTTGGTTATCACTGTCCTGAAGTGTCTCCCTAGCAAGGACAGAAGCAGGCTGTACACCTCTGCCTTCCCTTGTGATCAGTATGCCAGGAACCAGCTTCCATGAAGTGCTGTTCTCCTAAAATCAATTGATTTCAACAATTTGGGGACATTCAAGCATCTCTGAGGATAGGTGTAGGCAAGTGAGAAAATAGTTTTGATGTTTTAAGTGCTGTGAGGAGGGGAAGGAAAAAGGATAATTCTTAATTTCCAGAGGTCTAAAACCAAAAAGGTTGTTTCATTCTGACTTGTGCTGTTTGTGAAATTAATAAACAAATCAAATGCAGTGACAGCTTGACATATGCTGTGTGTACATTGTCTAGGTATCTGTATACATCATGGTATGTGACTGTCTTCACTGATACAGCATTTTTTTAGGAGACCAATGACATGATGCACATAAGCATCATGTTGCTCAGGCAAGACATGTGGATTCAGCTGCATTGCATGCAGCACCCAGATGAGGGTTTGAAGCATCTCACTTTCCAGCTGCTCTTGTGTTACTTTTCCTTTGTGATTGAATCTATATTACCAGAGCATGTCCAAGATCCTGCATCCTGCTGAACCCTTTCCTGAGAGATAAAATGCAGCAAGTGACCAGTCTCATCTGTCCCGTCTTGATTTCCGTGGTAAAGAAATCCAGGTACGTGGGCTGCAGGAATTCCTGATGTGCTCTAAACTTGTCAGCTACTCAGGTATCAGGATCCTGGGAGACCAGGCATCCTAAGGAGCTCTGCAGCATATGCTGGAAGGCACATCAGCAAGTACCCAAGAAAGTGGAATACTTGGCTACACTAGCCATATCCCACTGGGAGTGAGAAAAACACAAGGGATGTGGTTAGTAGTATCTAGAGATGGTCTGAAGCAAATGCTAAGACCTCTAAAGGAGGGAAAAGTTCAAGCTCCAATATGACAGTTTCACGTAGTTTCCAGTGCTGTTAGCATTGTACAATTACTGAGGATCTCCTGGGACTGAAAATGCTGAATCCTACACATATTTATCCTTCAATTCCTATTGGAGTTAGTTCTCACACAAGGCACGGCATGATGTTTCCTTACTATCAACTCATTCAGCCGAGAATATCAGCTTAATAATACATAGAAATGCAAGTTCAACCTAGATGCTTCAGAAGAAAGTTAGAAACGTAACAGCAAAAAGACAGGATGCTCTACACTTTACTTGTTTCCTCTGTAGATCTATTTAACCTTGCTATGGTGTAATATTAATCACAAAGCTAAGATCAGCCGCATGTGATGGCAAAAACACAGAGATATCATGTGATGCATGGTGAGTCCCCATGAAATTTGCTCATATCATTCCCAGATTGTCCACCCCTCTCTCCACTTCTCCTGCACATATTTAATGCAGCTCTTTTATAATTTGTCATTAAACCTGTAGTTCCATAACATAGGAAATGCAAGGACATTGGCCATTGGCCATGGTCCAGTTATTATGTAAATTCATAGCAAAATGAGAAAGAAAAGGCCAAGTCTTGGCATGGGAATAGCAAGCGGCTGCCTAGTGTAGCAGGTGGTGAAATGACCATCAGCTTCCAGACATGCCCAGACTGGCTGCGAATTAAATGGATGTTGGTGTGTGGAATTTTTAGAAGATGGAGGGTAACATTGCCAAGACCAGCTGTTGCCACCTTCACCTCTCCCTTCTGCTGGGAGCAGGAGGAGCATGGAGCTGCTTTTTTATGGTTCTCCCCAAGCTCCCTGTCCTTCTTTCTGCCTTCTTGTGAGAGGGGTGGCCTTGCCTGGGTACCACCCTGGTCTGAACTGTGATAATAGTTCTATCAGGAATTCAGCTAGCTGTTACTGTGACTGATGAGCATTTCATTAATTGCAATGATATTTTTTGTGTACCAAAAGAGAAGTTATTACCTGTAAAGTTTACTTTCAGGAGATAATCTTTGTACAGCTTCCTGCCATCCAGATGCTTCATGGCATCACAGAGTTTGGTGGTATTTGGACAGAGAGTCCTCTGCATTTTATGCAAGGCATGGGCCATTGCATACACAGCATTCACAACAAACATGATCTTGGATTCTTGCTCGTAGTTGGAACTGTTGATGGTGAAGTGCTTTTCACAAGCCTTTTTATGTGGTTTTCGGTTCTGCAGATTGCACTGGAATTTTTGCTCCCAAAAGTCCTTGAACCAGGGGTTGCGCCTGTTATTGTAAGGGCTGAGACTTTGGAAGTACTTGTCAAACTCTTTAACTGGATGGGAAGCAAGCTCCAAGGTTATCGCCCCAGAAGCGATGCGCTCATTGCCCTTGACGATACTCTCCTGTGCTCCCCATCCATCGCTGGCAATCCAGGTGAAGGAAACGTTGAAACGGTTGGCAGCTGCAATGAGCTCCCGAGAGTCATCCGCTCTCATGAAGAGCACCACCACCCTGGCGCTGGGCTTCTGAAGCAGCTCCCTGATCACGCCATCATAGGACTTCCTGATGTTGGACCGTCCCACCTTCTCGGAGGTGGCGATGCAGATGTTGCGCAGGCGAGCTTCCTGCTCAAAGGCTTCGATCCCTGTCTCCCCATAGTCGCCCTCTGAAGCAACTGTGGAGACGTAAGTCCAGTTGAAGTACCGCAGGATCTCAGCCATGGCTTTCGCCTGGTAGAAGTCCGGAGGCACAGTCCGTGCGAAATAGTCGTAGCGGGATTTGTCGCTCAGCTTGGCACTGGTGGAGGCGTAGCTTATCTGGGGGATCTGGAAGAGTCTGAGCAAATTTGCCACCTGGAGAGAAAGTGAGAAAACACAGGTTGTTAAAGAGTGGTGTTTATAAAATTGGACAGAAATATCCAGGGAAAGGCATTAACAGTGTTTTTTAATAAGATGTGTTCTGACAGTCACAGATTGAGGGTGTTGATAGAGGATGTTGATAAACTCCAGTGAGAGCAGTGCACTGTGCATAAGCACAAAACCTGTTCTGCTGCCCAGTTAATTCCCTGGGTTCTACTGGAACTGTAAAGGACATTTATTTTTGTGAAATTGGGTCTGTTTAAATCAACAGAGAATTAGACACAAATGGACAATACACTTCAGTCTCAGTCTGTGTTCCTTATTAAGGTCTGGGGATTTGTATGCCTTTGCTGTTCATATTGTCCAAGATTCACTGTATTTGATAACTAAATACACTAATAAGACATAGTGTAAATATTACAGATGTGACAGCCGTTCAGAGAACTTTCTGATCCCACTTATTCAAGCTCTCCTAGCTTTTACTCATCTAAACTCTTTTTCCTGAGATGTTCTGACTGCAGACCTCCTGAGAAATGGTATATTTGTTGCATGTTAGTGCTCTTCAAGTACTGCACAATGTCATGCTGACCTACTGTTTTTCATAAATAATAAAAACTTTTATTAATCTCTATTTGCCCTTCTTGTGTGCTTTTTTTTTCTTTTTTTTTTTCATACATTGCTATTTCCAATGCTTATTCCCAAATCTACTCTGTTGCTCTCATAGAACTGTAGCTCCTGATCATATCTGGAAAGAACTCAAGAACGGCTATGGCATTTTTTTTCCTTTGATAGCTTCTTAAATGACAAAGGGAAGATTTTGGAGTTCTGCCCTTGGTCACTGGAAATTGTGTCCAGTAAATTAAATATAAGCTGAGAGTACAGCCTGACAAAACCATTTGAAAAGCAGTAGTGTACTTGAGATTCCTAAGGGAAAATTATCAAAAATTGCCCAATCATTTTCTCTAGATATTTCTCCAACCACAGACTATGTCTGTGAGAATTCAAAGGCAAAGGACTGTTTTGAAAAACATGTTGTGGAACAGGCAGATTTTGAGGACTCAGACGTCAGTAGCAAATTAGACAGTCTGGTAAAAAAACTCCAAAAACCCAGAAGAATTTTATTGCTTTTCAGCAATAAAACCAACTGTATTACTTGGGATTTTATAGATTTAGATTCTGTTTTTTCTGTAACACAGACACTGGACTAGTATCCTGCTGTGGCTCAATCTCACCCTGTAAACTGGTGTAATCTTATCTGGGCCAGACTCTGCTGCCAACCATACATGTACAGTGACTTTCACAACCCCTGGGACACATGGAACTGAGGACTTCAGGAGGTCCTTGTCCTGGGACACCAGGGAAGAGCAGGTGGGATGTCCTGGCATCTCAGCTGTGTTTGTGGTAGCTGAAGTCCTTTACAAAACAAACCGCTAAAAGTGGTTCTCCACACTTCTTGGAAGGGAGCTTTATCTAATGCTCTGTAGTTTTACCAGTGGGTACAGGATGGGAAGTACTGTGGCTGAACAAGTTACCATCCCTCAGAAAGCTGCCAATGTGTCCTTAACCTCCCTGCTAGGTAGTAACACACATTAAAATGCCTTATACTGGAAGTGTGGGATTTAATTTCCATCGTGGTGATGTAAATGAACAGCTTTAAAGCAACAGGATGGGCAGAGAGGCTTGTTTTGTCACCAAGGTACAATGGGTGCTTTGAGAATTGTTGAGTCTCTGTGGCTTTTTATCTTTGACTACATGCTGACACATCCACATGATTTGGTTCACATGTCCTCTCTCAACAAGAGCATTCTGATTTGGTAATAAGAATGTCCTCTGTGTAGCTATTATGGAACATTTCTTGCAGAACTGTGTGGGCTGGAATTGCTATTCTTGTCACAGTTTATTCTAGCAGAAATTATTTTATTTTAGCAAACCATAATGAGGATATGCACACAGATCATTCTACATTTTTGCCCTCAAATTGGCTAAAGAAGTCCATTTTCCAGCTCAAGCAATGCTGTTCAGTGTGTAGACAAGCCTTCAGCTCACAGAAAGATGCTCCTAACAAATATAGCAGCTTCTTTATTGTTTGTTTGTGTGTTTATTTTTGTTGTTGTTGTTTTGCTTTTCTTTTAGTCTAAGCTGCAAAAGCACCCATATACAGGGAAACAGAACTACATTCCCAGTTTACACAGGGGCCCCCAGCCTTGGAGGTCACTATAATTCTAGGGTCCCTGCAAACTGCTGCAATTCTGATTCCTGTGCTCTGGGGAGAAGTTTTTGTGTGTTTATAGCTGTTTGCTGTAATGCTCTTCACTGCAAAGCTGTCCAGATGGTAGTTTTTCATAGACTAAAAATTATAAAATATAAGAAAGTCTGATTAATTATAGAGGATAGTGACCCAGTCATCCCTGAGAACTATGATTGCTCAAGGAGTTCAGTGAAGTTGTATCTGTTATTAATTCTGATCAGGACACTCTTCTTGAAATTCTCAAGCTGGGGATTTTCTGGAATGTTGTAGTTTCTTGATTTTAGGGACTAATTTGCCAAAAGAGCTCAAGCCTCAGGAACTTAGCTGATGTAATTGGTTTCAGGACAGTGCCTTTTTCCAGACATTTCCATGCTGATCTGAATATCTGATTCTGAGATCCTGATTAAGCGACCAACTAGATAACAGCACAGGTAACACATCCTGGAGAGGAGCTGATATCTAAGACTTTGTGTAGTAGGTTCAGTGTAGCAGAGGACAGTGTAATGTAAACCAGAGTTATGTGCACTGAGATTGAATCACTTGAGGCACACCTCCACCATAGCTCCATGCTGCCTTGGGATGTGTGCCACAACTTCAAAATTGCACTGTACATCCGGCATTTGCTAAGTGAAATAACCTATTTTGGCAAAGCTCCAGGCAGCAATTTAATTCAAGTCATGGTGCATGCAATTAGTGCCCGAAATCCATATGTTGGCACTTAAGGTTTCTTTACTGTCAAAACTAGTGGGTTTTGCAGATACCTTTGAAAATAAGGCTGGATGTTCTGCATCTGCAAACCAGAACAGTCGCTTTGCACAGCTTGCTGTGAACAAAGTGTGTCGACATAGTCAGCATTCACTGCGATGGGAAACCTTTATTTTCCCTCACGTTGCTGGGTTTATTAGTGCACCCACTGTCCTGTGGTAAAGTGTCCAATTCCCAGGCAAACCTGGCTCTCACCCATCTGCTGGGATGGTGGGTAATTCGCTGCCCAACATGAGCATGGCAGGAAGTCCAGTGTGAGCCACGTCCCTCCATAGGGACATACTGCCCCAGTAAATCCTGCAAATGGAGTGGCCAGGGCAGTGCCAGGGGATACTGATGTCCCTCTCCTAGCATTGGAGCCACATCTGTAAATTATACTTCTCTGAGCACCAGGGACAGGATGAATGCTTGTGGGAAATTGCCAATCTTGTTTATAACACTGAAAATGGCTTCATAATAAGCACCTGCAAGGAGCCATGAATTAGGTACAGCCATCAAACACACAAACCTGGTTTCTGACTGTATTTATGGCCATTCAAGAGTCCTGAATGATGGTAAATGGGGACAGAGAGGTAACACCCTCATGTCCTAGTAGTCTTGGTCTGTCTTATGATTTACTGAATCTCATTGAACATTTTGCCTAGCGTTCATAGGACTTTTTTTTGGTGGCAGTAGGATTTATTCTGATGTTTTTATTAAAATTTTCCTTTTTAATGGCCAAGAGACTGCTACACGGATTGTTTAAATGTGTATGGGACTGAAGAACACAAGAAACATTTCGGAAAAAAGTTAAATCTCAAAACTGCTAGAACAGATTGGGTTTCTTAACACAGCACACAAGCGTGTATCGCACATTTGTTGGACAGAGGAGGCCCCTTGTTAGATGACAGTGCTCTCTACTCTCCTGAAATTTAACCATGCGAGAATCTCATGAGACTTAACATGGCTTAATGAATTTAATTTCATAGAGCTCCTTTGAGACAGGCAAGAGCTCCTGTGCCTGTTTTGAACAGACAATAAATTAGCCTGCAGAGCAGAATAGGATTGAGGTAAAGGAGGTTTGTCTCTATGGAGAAACTGGAGAAATCCCTGCCTCTCTGAGCTGCAATCCATCCTTATGGAGATTCCATGGCTGCCTTTGGTCTCCTGAGAAAGTCTTTCTATTTCTGGGGATAAGTTTTTTGTCTGGATTCCCACAGCAAGACCATGGCAAAGCCATTTCCCAGAGATTTCCTAATGTTTAGATCATTGCTATAACACAGAGGCTGAGCTCTTGCTTTGAAGAAACATGTACTGCTACCAGTGTATGTTGCATATAGTTCCTAAGTGATGGTATACATTGTCAGCTTTTTGCTATTATTTGGGCAGTTGGAGGTCAAACTACAGCTAAAACATTCATTCCATAAATAATACAGGGTTTTTTTCTTATTTAAATTCTTCTTGTTTATTAAATCCAAATATATACCAAAATTTTGGCAGAAAGCACCATTTTTGAAAGGCAGGAAAGAAACACTGGTTTTGAATGGGCTGGGATGTGGGTGTGTGATAGATGGTGAGCATAAACCTAATGTAAAGACAAAATGAGGTATCTTTCCAGTCATCTGCCTCCATTGGCCTGTGCAACCTCCCCATGATCCCAACTCCTGCTTTGTACACTTTTCATCAAGTTAGAATATCCCTTCTTTCACTTTATAACTATTTTCTTCTGTCCTCTTGTCATGCATCATGTCAATAAAAGCATTTTCTTTGTGTTCCTGAGAATAAACCCGTACATACTGAAAAGCTCATACCAGATTTCCACCAAACCTTCCCTTCTCCAGGCTAAACAGTCAGTAGGGTATGTGCTTCAGATTCTCCTCCCCATGATCATATCTGTATTTATTGAATCATCCTTTTATTGAGGGGCCCAAAGTCGGACACAGCATTTCAGATGTGGTCCAATGAGAATAAATAGAAATAACTCCATCTATCTACTGGCTATGTTTCTGCAGATAATGCCCAGCAGTCTGTGAGCCTACCGTGCTGCCAGATTGCATCACTGGCAATAAATATGAGAAATACTGAAGAGATTGGCTCCACCATAACTTTCCCTGTTTTCTTGGGATTTAGTAGGCTCAAAGGCATGGCTCCTGCCTGGGTACAATGTGACCCAGTGTGACTCAGTCTGGGCCCTTCTGACATACTAATGTAGTTTGGGAGTATTAGGGAGTGAGAGAGTTCAATGATGCAAATGCAGCTGCCCAGCTGAGACCCCCCCTCCAAAAAAAATTCATTTCAAATTCTGATTTGTTTTCAAAGGGAAATTAGGACCTTAAGCTGATTTCAGAATTGAAAAACCTTTATCGTGGTGGAACATCACCTCTCCATAGCCCATTTAAGGTTGTGGGTGCTGTGTCTGGGATATTATAACAAGCACTATGAAAGGCAGTGTCACAGGGGCTGTGACATGACATACAGCAGGAAACACCCATTTGGCTTTAGCTGGACTTCAAACTCTGGCCCCAGGAATTAATTGGTAATGCCAATATCCCAGTTCTTTAAATCAACAAAAGATCAGTTGCAAGGAATGAAGCCAGATGCTGTGAGGTTATTTAGGAGTCCCAGTCTGTCTTGCACACGTTGCAAGACTGAAGCAGTGATTTTCATCAGCTTTCTCACTCTTTGGTATTAAGAAGACTGTCTCCTAGTTCATAAGTAATGTTCCTTAACAAAATTCCTTCCAAAAGGTAACTCAGAAGAAGATAATTCATTATCAAACAAAAATTGTCTGGCACTTTTTATTAGCAGGGAGAGGGAAGAAGGCAACATTGTTTTTAGCTTTGCTCTTCTGAAAATTTAGGCAATGAAGCTGGGAAAAATATAGCGAAATATTTGCAGGAGAGTCAATAGCTGTAACACACAGAGAAACAGTGTTTAAACTGTGAAATAATTGCATCTCTGAAACGAACGTCAGTAATAAGGATGTCACAATAACATCTACAATTTCTGCAGAGGAACTGGGAATTTCTTCTTATATGCGTGTCTGTCCTGTATAATAAAAAGTAAACCAGGGAGGGCATGCAGAGAAATGTACTTCGAGAGAAGAATTTTTTTGGAAATTTTTTTTCTTATTTTCCTGCAGGGGGTGGCACAGTGAGCTGTCACATATGCACTCTGCCTCCACACAGCATTAACTGTTGAAGTAAGCTGAGCACTAAGCTGGCACCTTGAGAAGAGACCTGTGCAGAAGGCTTTGCTTTGCATGAGGAGTGCAACTGTTCTCAAAGACTTCATAAACCTGATTGTGAGTGACTCATGTCACATTTACAAAAGATCAGAAAAAATACTAAAACTGGGATTGATGGTTCTAAAAGCATGAAATTGCTTCTGGAGTTAAAAAAAGCTATCATTGATAAATATGGTTATTCGAGACTCATTAACTGATGTGTAAGTCCTGGTCAGAAGGGTTAGAATGAGTGTAGGTGATGCTCAGATGTCCTTAGACAGTTCTTATTTTTGTCTACTTCTCTTGTAGTTACATCCTTGGCACACTTTATTGCTCCCTACAATTGCTCACTTTATTGCTCACTACACCTCCTGAAAGGAGGTGGTAGACAGATGGGGTTCATTTTCTTCTCTCAGGTAACAAGTGATAGGACAAAAGGAAAGGGCCTCAAGTTGTTCCAGGGGATGTTTATATTAGACATTATGAAAAATTTCATCACTGAAAAGGTGGTCAGGTAGTGGAAGCACCATCCCTGGAAGTGTTCAAAAAATCTGTAGATGTAGCACTTGAGAACATGGTTTAGTGGTGGGCTAATGGTTGGAGTTGATGAACTTAGAGGTCTTTTCAAATCTTCATAATTCTATGATTCTTTGGTAGGGCTTCTTCCTTCACACCTGTGATCTCAGCGGTTACTTATCCATCTCTGTAAAATCATGTAATTTCCCCCTTGGCAAAAGGAGAAAATGGTCACTTTGAAGAAAAAAATAAATCCCAAACCCAAATCAAAAGGACTACAAAGGAATCAGTTACACTGGGATTTTCAAAGAAGCCAGCCAGAGGGAGGTACTCTCAGTCCTTTGAAATCTCTAGGAAAGAAATATCCAGTGCTCTTTGGGCACTTTGCAAATCGCAACCTAGTGGCTGTTCAGTTTCTGAATGTGGAATAGAAGAAACAAAGAGAGGAACAAACAGTGAGGATCTGGCTGAGAGGTAGCAGAGAGAGAGGCACAACAAAGATAAAGGAGGGAGAGAGTTTAAAGGAGACACATGGAAGCTGGCAAGGGCACGTGTGGCTTAAACGCTAGTGGTAGGTGGTCAGTCTCACAGAGTAGATCTTTTGATAAGGATTTGGCTTAGTTTTCAAGCACAAAATCAGGAGAGGCTGTTGTTGCACAGCTGAATGCAAAGCTCCTCCATAAGCAGAGCACAAATGGCGTGTGTGAACTGGGGTTCCTGGTGAACCCCTGCAGCCCCCTGCACTTTTCTCCTGCCCGTACCCCCGCTGGGTCCACGCACAGTGGGACAGAGCCCCATATGTTCTGGGGGGGTTTTTTACGTGTAGTTCTTCTAAGGATTTTGTGCTATTTTCAGTGGTTACAGAAGCCACAAGCTGTCATTAAGACTCTGTTTGAAAGATGGTTTATCCTTGGAGGAAGGAAATGGATGTGATTAGCTTTCAGGCTCCGTGAGTCTTTGGCAGACTTTTGTGGCTAAGGAGAAATGACAGCCAGGAAAAGACTGCCAGTAAATGAGTACACACTCTGAATTTCATGCCAGATGGTCACTCATGGAGTGGCCTTAGCTTTTGTGATAGTGGTAATGTACCGTTAAACCTTCTCCAGCGGTTCTGTTAGAGTTTACTTGAGACACAGCAAAGAACTGAAGAGAAGACAGCTGGGCACTGGTTTCTATTCTGCCATTTTTACTGGATGAGGCTCTAACTTGGAAATAACTTTCATTGCCGTGATCTGGAGGTCTTGTGAGCCGGTAGCATAAAAAAATCTTACATACACATGAATATAGTGGATAAGGAAATTGAAAGCCCAGCCCACTTAAAGTAATATCTTAATTTTTCTAAGAGATAACTGCAGGGAATGGACTCCAGTCTTCATTTTCAGAAGATGAATCTAGTTTTCAGAATCAGAGAAGAACAAATCCAGCATTTGAATAATTGCATTCCTGCTTCTGCAAGTACATTCCTGACAAGAACTGACCTAAGTATTTCAAATAAGGCATTGGGATTGGCTATACAGGTGCTCCTTTGAAAATGAACACTGTTTTTCTTTTGTCCTTTTTACAATGTCACTGAACATCTCCAAGGAAAAAACATTTGAAATTCCTGTTGTAAACTAGGAAAGAGTGGATAACCTGCCTCAGATGAAAACCCATGAACCCAAAAGAAGTGCCCTCCAAATTTTGAAGCATTCTCCTCCTGATCCCAGATTCAGCTCAAGTCAGAATTTTATTTCATGAAAACAACTTTTTTATTTTTTATTTTATCACAAGCTTTTCCATTGACAGAGAATCCTGGCTTGAATTTTGAGAGATCAAATGCTGTACAGATTGGGCTCACTGCTAATTCAAACACAACATCTAAAAACTAATTATCCAGATCATCATTAATGATAATAGCCTAGTCAGACCAGAAAATAATTAAGCATTCTGCATTCTCTTGTTGTTTTTAGACTCTGCAAAAAATGCCTATTGCACATACTGACTCAGTGGGGAAGGTGTTCATTGCTGAATTACCAGCAAATTCTTTTTTCCTTAGTGGAAGGATAATGAAAGAAGTAGAAATCTGACAGCAGGAGCATCATAAAGTGATTTGGCAGACAGCTGTCCAGACAAAAAAACAGGAGAGGGAGGGTGACAGGAGGGGAAGAAAATGTATTGAAATATAAAGAAAAATTCACAGAAGGAAAGAAAAAGCCATAAATAATTTTTGTCTGAAAAGCTCAGCATATTTTATTTCAAGGCTAAGAAACTGCACTGTGGACTGTACGATGTTTACAGCTCTGAGCAAAAGAGAAATGTTTGACAGGGCTACATCTGGAAGCATCCAGCATCCTGAGTGCTGCTTGAAAAGAAAGGGAATGAAGATGCTGAGCCTTGTACACACGCCTGATGAAGTATTTTGACTTTCAGCAGCGGTGCAATTCCAGTTATTACTGGAGCTACTCTGCACAGGTGAGTGGCTCTGAAATTGGGTAGTCTCTCCTTCTGGCATGGCACCAAAATGCCTGGTTTTAATGTTTCAAAGTCCTTACAACTTCAGGCTTGACTCTTCAATGTCTATTATTGTTGACAAGAATTTTCTTGTGAAATAGAAGTTGTGACTGGCTAACTTAACAGGATGAGCAGCAGGAGTGAATGGCTTAATTACGTCTTTCCTAGATAGTGTGAAATCTAGGGGAAAGCCAGAAAAGAGAAACTGAAGGAGGGCCAACATAATCTATGCCAAGGGAAAATAAGCAACTGAATACTTCTTTTCTAGCTGGAAAATGCTCATGTTGAAAGATTTGTGAAACTATTTTTTTATCTTTCTGAAGAACTGTTTTATAGATCTTATGTTTGAACAACTATTGGCAACTATAGGGAAGCTGTACAGATCATAGAGTATTAGTAACTATAACTATTGTTTCATTATCCTTCATAAGGTTTGAAAATATTGAATGACATACAGATAGGTATACACCTACACTGCCATTTTTACATGTACTGAATGAGAAAGCCTCTTATCAGTACTTCCAATTTCCATCGGACAGCTGCTCCAAACCAAAGATTTTGGAATATGAATCATCTATATACACTGTATTATTACATTCAATGTGCTCTGCATCCAGTCTACTGCCTTAGATATGGATTTATTCTTAGATCAGTGATTGCCAGAGACTGGCTTCAAAGGGACAGATTGACAGATGTCATGCAAGACGCCACAGGCCTGCCTGACTCCCTCAGGGTTTCTGGGAGGCAATGAAATATTTTTGCCATTTCCTCAGCTGTAACAATACTGATGCCATTTTCCTTCTTGGCCACCTGGGCACATTCTGGGTCATGTTCCACCAGTTGTTGAACAGCATCCCCAGTTCCTTTTCTGCTGGGCAGCTTTCCACCCACTGTCCCCAGCCTGTAGTGCTGCAGGGGGTTGTTGCGACCCAAGTGCAGGACCTGGCACTTGACCTTGTTGAACCTCATACCACTGGCCTCAGTTCATTGACCCAGCCTGTCCAGATACCTCAGCAGAGCCTTCCTGTCCTCCAGCAGATGAACATTCTCACCCACCTTATTGTCATCCACAAGCTTACTGAGAATGTCCTCGATGCCCTCATCCAGATTATCATAAAGATATTAAACAGCAGTAGTCCCAAAACTGAGCCTTGAGTGAATGGAAGTAAGATAAGGATTTATTCTTTTATTTTAAATCTAGATTGTTTAAATGACAACTGTTGCATTCATGCAGCATGGCAGGCACACATATATTCAGAAACACAGGTGGTATCATTTATGATTGATGAGAAAGCAGAGATCTGCACTTAAGAGTTTTAAAAGTGTCAGGAAATGCAAAATTCAAAATAAATACCAAGACTTTTGGAAACTTTGGATACCCTCAGGATACACCATAACTAGAGGAAGTGGACAGCTGCCAGAGGTTTGAACTACAGCAAGTGTTTTGAAGAGTGAGTCAAACTAATATAAATTCAGTAAAAATCATCTGCTGATGATTGACCCGTAAAGTGATCAAGCTTAGACTTGCTTTATTGACAAACTTACATAAGCAGTGGTTCTCTCACTGTAACTGCAGATGAACAATTCTCACCTGATGGTGTTCCTGTGACTTACCTGTATGGAGACGCTGCTATAGGAACCGCCTATGACTCCTGCAATGAGCAACGGCAAATTCTCCTGGATGGCATATGAGCCGTCAGGGCACATATACTCTGTTTCATCCACTTTAGTCAAAGATGCCCTGACAAACTCCAAAGACTGTTCTAAGGCATATGTATCCCTGGAACATGTGTCCAAGATGTGAACTCCAAGCTTAATTCCCGGAAGCAAGTAGTTGTCGTTGTTGATTTCGTCAATAGCAAACAGCATGGCCTCCAAGCGCTGGATGCCTCGGTCTTCATTGATTCTCCCACATTCTTCTATCCCAGTGCCTTTCTCCTTGATTGGGAATAAACCACCTAAGACCAGGTCTCCTTCTATCTTAATTTCCTTCCTTACAAAGCTGTGGTCACTTAGGGAAAAGAAAACTCCTTCAGAAAAAAAAGCTAGCGCAAGGACTTGGAGTCTGGTCAACATCTTCATTGGTCCTGTTTTAGCAGCTCCAAGAAACACTGGTGGGAGCAGAAGTGCTCTTCAGTCCTTCTGATCCATTGCCAAATATAAAGTGCTGTCCCACAAGCCAGTGAAGAACAAGCCAAGTCTTTCCACTGGACCTCTAAAGAAGAGATAGAAGGAATTAGAAAAGGCATAAGGAGACATGAAGATGTGAGATGCCTTCATCATGAAACCACCCTTCCTTAAGGCAAAAAAGACACTCTTGCAAGCAAATTAAGGTAAATACATAAATAAATAAGAGAGACATGAAAGAGAAAAAGAAGAGACGTGACAAGGAGGAGTCTCGTGTTTGATGCTTGCTCAGGGCATGAAAATGCTTACGGCTGGACTTGCTCTCTTTAATGTTAATCACAGTTCAGTGCTCAGATCAAAGGGAGGACACAGCAGTGATGTATGTACTTAGGACATGATTTTACTCTCACTAAGGTCAGGACAGTTTGCCAATGACCTTAAAAGGAGAAAAATCAAGCCTCAAAGTGAAGATAATGTTGTAACAATTTTGTAAATAAACACACATACATGAAGTCTATTTATACAACAAAGATGCATGACTTGTCCATAGGCTCCTTGCCAATATCTCTTCAAATATGTCAAAGTGGCTGCCTTTTGATCTCCCAATCCTGAGATAAATTGTGTGGTAATAGTTAAATAGATCACTTCAATAATTCACTCCTGTACTTACTTTTTCCTTAACAGAGTGTGTACTATTATTAGAGTTGCAGAGTTATTTATAATTTAGAAACACTTAGCTCAAAGAAATTGAAATAAGCAACAATTAAGATTTAACACTGACTAATGGATGAATACACTTATTGCAAGGCAGCTGTTTATCCTAGTACAATTTCCATGTTGCTGTACCAAATTGTGTGAAAGGGGAGCTTTTTATTCATATTTATTCCACCATTGTTCTCTCATAAATAAGTAATGGTTCAGATGCACTGTTAAAGGTCTCTCTCTCCTATTGTAGTAGTCTGAGCTGCAGACTCTCTCAGCAGAATTTTCCATTCAGAAATAAGCGATATGACAACAGAAAACAAGCTTCCTTATCCCAAAGTGAGCTAGTTTGCTTATCACCTGTGTTTTTATTAAACAGGTTCAGAAAATATATTTTCTGGTAATGTTAAGAGAAGTAATGATGTTGACTGTATTCAGCAGTACTTTCTGTATCAGACCTAGTACTATAATTTACCAAATATTATTCAAGTTTATACAGGGCATCTAAAATGGTTATATTATCCCACTGGAAATCATTACCAGACAAAAAGGTGGCATTTGTCACATAAATGGCTGTGTTGTTAATAATTCAGCTGAGCTGACTTCCATTGTTTTCATCACTAATCCACCATTTGGATAAAAACAGGACTTGGGATTTTTTTTAATGCAATATCCATCTTTTTTACTTCTATGGTTTCTGCTGTCACTGTATCAGCAAATATTCACACATTTATCCTTATAACACTGTAAAAATATTTGTTTTCCCTGTTTTTCACTTGGGGGGAAAAGAGACACAGAAAGATGAAAGAAAATTCTCAGAAGATTCTAAATGCAGAGTATGATTCGCTCGGCACTCACAATCACTATCAAACTTTGGAAAGGTCTCTGTTTCCCTTTAGGAATTGAAAAACGTGCTTTCAACCATGCCCTGAACCCTCTGGTTCCCACTGAGGCACTGACTCTGAAAAACTTCCTAAACAAGCCGGTGTCTTTTCCAAGCCTGTTCCTGAGTGATTTACCTAAGGTCATCAGCACAGCCAAGAATCAAACTTTGATCTTTTCCAGTGCTCCTCTGATACCTAAAAAATAAACCTCCCTTGTTTCCCACTGCTCTTTCTGGCTTTTATGACAGTCTTTTATAAGGTCATATTAAAACAATCTGCTTTCAACAGCCCTTCAACGCTACCAGGAACAACTGAGTTACCCAAGGAAAAGGCTTGTAAATGGGGTTCTCTATAAGGTTTTCTGAAACTGTCCTGGGACAGACCTACAGTGGATTTACCCTGAACAGTAGGGAGAATGTCCTCATCCCCTTGACTCCTTCATAGGAGTTTCTGCAAATGGCATCACCCTGCACCTTGCATCTCCTCTGTCTCAGGACTCTGTGTCTCTCTGATACATCAGCAAGAAAGGTTAAAAAGGTAGCAAAAATTATTTCAACATTGCACATAGAGAACTGATTTCCCCTGCAAAGAACACAAAGGATTTCTATTTCTATCACTATCACTTAAGCTTGTTACAGTGGTACTAGTGAGCAAAAATGGAATCAGTGATGGCACAGCAGAGGATCAGTCCCTGTAGAAGTCAAGGGGCAATCAGAGAAGGCAAGGATTGGGAATAGGTATGACCATTACTCTGTTTATTCATTGCCACTTTGTGTTGACAGCACTGGTCTGAAAGTGTCCAGGGATATGAAAGGAGGAGACAGTGAGAACCCCACCTGAGTTGGAAAACACAGAACACTGTGAACCATGATCCTGATCTATCTGGGAATAAAGGGACACTGCTTGGTAAGGGATGCCCATGGGTGGGGGCCACCTAACTACACCAATTGTCTTACCCTCCTCACAAGGCAATGCCTGTGAAGCTCTTTTCACAGGGGCTTCACAGAGACTTAGAGTACTGCTTCCGAGGAAAACACGACAATCCTACTTTCCAGGATTTCTCAGTGCTGGGACTCCTGAAGGAAGCTATGAGGCAGATTTGGGTGGCCAGTGAGCAGCATCACTATGGTGACACTAAACAGACAGCTCGATATGAAGAAGGAAGACTATTTTAAAGCAGATCACAAAGATGGGCTAGGAGCTCAGTTCCTCTTCTGCTCTCTCTGGCATGCACCTCCAACGTGTTTTCTCTGCAGCTTGCATAACTCACGACTATATATAGAAATATTTTGTACCTATTCTGGGCTGATACAGCCCATGTTCCTCCCCTTAAACATGATGAAGGTGCCACTTGCTATTTCCTATCAGAAGTGTTCTCACTATAGTGACCACTCTAATACAGTTTTGCAGTACCCTCTTCTACTAAAAGCATGTTTCTGGGATATTTCAAAAAGAAGTACCTGTTGATCAAGCTGCAATTCTTTAATTTTTATTTATATTTAAAGTTTTAACATCAGCTACAGGCAGAGTTGTGTTGTTTTAGCCGTTCTTTTGACATTAAAAATATGTACATTCCAGCCCTATAGACTTTGGTGGAAATAGAAGTAGGGTCCCGGTTGTTGAAGTCATCCAAATACCAAAATGAGAAATAAATAGGTTGAAGGAGAAAAGTTTCCGTGTTTGAATCAGAGGGTGTCTGTCAGCTGCCCTATGTGAACTTTAGTCAGCAGTACTCAGCTTGTGAAACACCTTAATTTGGCACTTTGGAGCCCCTTCTCTTTCCACCATCAAAAGTCCACAGGGGAAAGCTACCTCTGCCCTTGGGGGACACCGTCAGCACTTCCCTCAGTAAAAGCAACTCACTTATTTGTGTACAATAGCAGCTGTGCTGCTCTCATTGAAAATCCCATTCCCTCTAGGTTTGAATCATCAGTTTTGGTGGACTATTTCTGTGCATGTGAAAAGTTGATTACACAAATTTACTATTTCTTGGTGTAAGTTTGCTTATTTACTAAGGATTGGCACATTTCTGTTTCTGTGAAGGCAAACTGGAATGAGAAAGATGATGTCTGGGGTTTCTGCATTTAGTATCCCACTGATATAATCTCCAAAACTAAATCTGTCTTCCAGACTCACATAACAGCTCTGTCCTCTGCAGATTTTCTGTCTGCAGCTCACAGAGTAGGTCCACCTGTGCTGTTGGTTCAGAGATGAATTCTTAACACACTAAGTGTTTTCAGTCTATTTTTCTAGTAGGTACCAAAATCCAAAAAGAATTGCAGTTGAATCTTTCATTTATCCAGATGACTTGTAAATCGAAATCATTGCTTATACATCAATGATAACTTTGTTGATACCTTCCAGCATATCACCAGTGCTTGGCACTGGCAATTCAGCATCCAGCAGCCATGTACTTTCCAATTTTCCACTTATAAGGATAGAATAGGAAACCTTACTGAGAGCTGAGGCACTTCAGATCTCCCAGCTATTTTTCAACACCATTAGCTAACAAATGGGACAATCTACTGAGCTAAAACTCTGGAGAGATTTTCTCTCTTCCTTACCATGTGCTATATCCTGAATTCCCCCACATTTGTTCTCCTTCACAGTATTTTGTGGGGCTCATCTGTTCATGTAGTTTCCTGACAAAGGATGCAACAAGAGCTGATGTTGGTGCTGGAGAAGATTATGTTTAATCTTTATTGTGGGTGGCTCCACCCTAGCAGTCATGAGTTTATACGGCATTACCCATGACTATAATGTAATATTATGATGCCTGGAGCCATATGTTAACGTGGTATCACCTGCCGTCCTCTGTAAGCTTTGTTTGGAGAAGAACCATGCTCAGCATAAGGTCAAAGAAGAGGTTCCCACACCTGTGCTCCTGCAGCATTTTACAACATTGAAGATTATATTTTCATCAATAGATCTTTCTCCAAGGTCATCCCATAAGAGAAGTATCTTTCCCTGAGCCCTTGCTATGCCCTACAAATTTTGTCCTAGGGAAGCAGATTTCTAAAACAATTTCGATTTCAGCTCAGAATTCTGGTTCATCTTTCATGACTGACATAAGAAGCTCATCCAACACATTTATCATGTTTATATGTGTTCTGCCAGAACTTTACCTTAATGCCTGATGAGAATTGCACTGAAATATGTCTTATTTCATTGGAAAAAAGTGATAGACAAGCTTGAGTCTCCTCACCAATTAGAATTAGGGATGCCATCACCTTTGGAAGAGAAATATTTGTAAAGGAACCCAAGAATTATAGTTACAGCTATGTGCCAGGTACACAAATTGCTCACATCCTGATTCTGTCTGGCTGAAATCTGATAGCTTAAATCAGGACATAAAGGAAAAAACAAAACAAAACAAACCAGCAAAAAGTTGCAGAAAGGTAAGGTACGGAAGACAAGTAAATTTCCTCTGTGGAAATGGAGAAGTTTGTTCATGAAATGTTAATAAGATGCTAACACATAAATTTGCTGCAAATGAATCAAAGCACTTTAAATTTCAATTGTTGGCTGTTATATATAGGATTTTTTTTCATTTCGTTGTGAAAAATGACAAAAATGGCTTTCCAATTGGGTGATTTTGTGCCTTTCATTTCATGTTGGAAATCCATACACAAAAAACATTAATTAATACAACTACCACTGCCAGCAGCATGAGACTACAAGCCATACAAGTTCATACCATGCCTAGCATACTGTAGAAGAGTTTGAAAAGCCCTAAAAATTTAGGGGCAATTTCAGTATAAAGACATATAAAGCAAGAGATGATATGTCAGTGCAGAAGTAGATCATCTGTCTTAAAATAAAAACTTATATTCTGTTACTTCAGAACAAGAAGAAAAAATCAGAACACTGTGTTAATGTTTGTACTGTGTTAGCATCAACAAGGATGCTTTATGTTTTCTACAGTGTCAACATACAACAGATGCCCAGCCCTCTCCTCAGAGATCTATGATCCTGTTTCAAAAAAAGAGAATTTAAAATATTAATCACACAGGAAAACAGATGTCTCTGACGTGCTACTCCTTAAGTTTCTGGATATTAAATATCTCTATAGAATAGAACTAGATGTATTAATTTAGCCTGGTGAGGAACAAGGAGACCCTGAAGATCACCAGACATGAATGTAGTGTGGAAACACAGGTATTTGTTACCTGTTAAATTACATGAATGCATTTGGCACTGGCTGAGTCCTTCTAAAGTGAATTTGATCTCAGGAGAGGGAGCCACAATGGGCAGACCATCAGAGCTGGAGATCTGGGTCAGGCCGTGCAGGCTCCTAACTCGTTAAGAGTTTCTCCATACTTTGACAATAAGTACATTCAAGTGTATTGAGAAGACCAGCTATGAGCCCGAGGCTTCGTGCCATCTGGACAATTTGTGGTGTAATGATCTTGATGTAATGCAGGGTTAGACCTTTGAAAGTCTCACCATCTTCCCGTCTGTCTTTGGATTGAGCTGAATCCTACTGCTTTTTGTCCATCTGCTTATTTCTTCCAGGCACTGGCGACAGCTGAAAGCCCACCAGCAGAGACAGCAACAAACAGGCAGCAAGTGCTGTCTGCTTATTGATTGCATGTTAGTCAACTTTAGTCTCAGTCTCCATGTGTGGTCCCAGAAAGATGCAGAAGAGGAAAAATGGGAGTATAAAGACTTTGGGGACAAAGGAGCAGCTGGCTTCTGTGACCTGTGGATGTCACAGCAATTATTCCTACTAGGTGATGTGGGGGTACCTTCACCATGCTAAGGTCAGCAATGTTAAATGTTGGGTGAGAGTGGTAATGGCACAAGTGCAGAGTAGTCTTGCCCACAGTGAATCATGATGTTTTCAGAGTCATGTCCTGGGATGAAACATTTAGCTAAGAGAAGCTTTAACAGTTGTGCTTAATGCAATTGAGGCTTAACTAAGTGATATTAACACCAACCAAAGTATAGCCCCCCTAGGGAGTATCTGTGCATTTAGTCTTTAGATACGTATTTAGCCTTTCCCTCTAAATTGATTCTTAAGCATCTGTTTTTTTCTGCCCTCGCAGAGATCATTTCTGCCTAGCGCCTCTAATCTCAGCTCTCTGCAGCACCTGCAGGGTTTTCCTTGAGGCTGGATCTCCCTGTGAGTCTCCCTCTGTGATCCAGCCGAGGTGCTCTGCCTGGGCATTCTTGGCTCACTCCAAATGGCATCAGCGTGAGCTGTCAGATTTCACTCTCATCACTCCTCTGCCAAGATGTCTCCCTCACATTGCAGCAACATGGCCAAAATATGGCTGAGCCTCTGCATATGTGGAGGGTAGAGAGTCCTTTCTCGCTGTGGCTTCTGCTGAGGCTCAATCTGGCTGCCAGCACAGCCAGCCTGAGAGTAACACTGGCCCCACAGAGCAGCAGAGTGTGCACCCTTTCTCTTCTTTGTCTCTATGTGGGATGACTTCTGCTGCCACCCAGTCTGCTCTGATGGGATGCAATCCTGGCCCAGATCCCCAAGGAGCAGCACCTGGCTTGGTGCTCTCCACATCATTGGTCAGGATAGGAGAAAACGGAATAGCAAAGGTGATGGCCAGCAGTGGGCAAAGCCCCCACTGTGACTCCTTCTTCCTGCCCCAACTTGGTGATAAGTCAAATAAAAGCCCTCCCAGGTTGGTGCTCCCATCCCTGTCTGGTCTGAGCTGTATCTCCCAGTTTGCCACAGCAGTACCTAACACTCAGTGGGAAATTTTCCAAGTTAAGACGGCTCTTCTCATTTGTCGATCAAGGCAATATTTCTCCCTCTGACATATCCACAGCAAGCGCTTTAGAGCAGGAGCTGTTTCTTTGCCTGTGGCTGTGCAGGGCTGAGTGCTTGTCTCATCACCACTGACCGTTCACTGATGAGATTTGATCTGCCTAATTTACACACCAACATATGGCAACATTTTAGCCACCTTTGACCTCCACTAGGAGAATCTCCTGCCTATTCTGGTTTAAGAAAGACAGCAGGTGTCTCCGGGACCCCCAAAGGCACGGAAATATTTCTAATGAAATTGTAGGCACTTGCTTTAGGCAGAGTGGTTCACTGAGCATCTACAACATGAGGTCAAGGTAGGTGCCTGATTGCATAGACAGGGTTTCACCTCCTGGCCACCTGTTTTGTTGTGATCTTGGTAACAACACAAAACAACAGAAAGCGATCAAAACATGGAAAGAGTGTTCAGGTTTTTAAGGAAAGAATTGTTTAGCAGCGTATTGTAGCTTTTTACTGCTTAGCTGCTTTTATTAGGTTTTTTTTTTTTTTAACCACAAAAGCATTAAAAATTTAACAACAGTAGCCTCTCTTGAAATGATCCTTTCCTCTCCCCTCCTCACCACCAGAGCCCAGACTGGTAACTCTTCCATCACATGAATGTTGCCTCCAGGCTACAGCATTCAGCGGAGTGTGAAATCACAATTAACAGAGCAAGTGTTTTGTAAGTGAGCAGAGACGGCCACAAATTACATCCTGCTATTAGCTGATTTTAGAACAACATTGTTGAACAGCTTCATGATTACTGGGCTGTGGCGTGTATTAAAAAAACATTAATAAAACATAATTGATTGTGAATTGTGCTTACTGCCTTTATAGTTTTAATCACAAAAGTCACAGAAGTTTACTGGAAACAAGAGCTTTCCTCAGCTATTTATGTGAACTGGAATGGTCTAAAAATTTTACAGAACTTGATTTGCAGCTGTTGTAAATCAGTAAATTACTGAAACCTATGGGGTTTGCTGACTGATGCATTTTTCTTTTTCATTTAGCAAAGAAAGGTACGAGGCTGCCTTACCTCTGCCAGAAAGTACCACTGGAAGTGTGATGGAAACAATATCCTCAGTCTCTCAGACCTGCCATGCACCCAGTGTGCCCTTAGATGCGTGTAATGTCACTGATAGGGAAAGAGCTGGTGCTTTCTATTTACTGAGAAACAAGCAAATACAGAGATATACTTCAAAAATATTCACATTTATGTCTCTCTTTTGGGCCCCAAATTATTTTCAAACCTTAAATGTTGTATTCTTACAGGAACCCAGAAATGTTTAATTCTGATCTGTGGCCCTGTCTGGGTTCATGGAGGGACAAGGTATACTGCAGAGGTTTATGGCTACATTTTTCAAACTTGGATGCCCTGCTATGAATTAATGACTTTAAAATGGCCATTAACAATCAGTCTACTGTGGGACTTTGACAGAATTCAGGTCCCAGCCAGTGATGCAAACTTTCTGCTCTTCTGCATCAGTTAGTGCTATGGGGATCTAAATCTCACTCTCAGGCTGAGAATTCCCAAAACACTTAACTTCAGGCACTGCCTGCACTTGCTGGTCAAGGTGACACCTAACTCCGCTTAGAAGCCAAATTTAGTCAGAGGAAGACTAACCTCTGCCAAAGTCCTTGGGGAAATAGGCTCAGGGACGTGGGCAGGATCTTGCCCTACCTGTAGGTATTTAAGCTTGTAAAGTTTTCTCACCCTGCAGAGTGTTGGCAGAAGGTGAAAGAATAACCCTCAGAAGTTCTGAATCTGTCCAGCTGTAACCACCAGAAATGCTATTGCTATGAGTGCAGAAAAATGTTAGAAGTGAACCTGAAATGAGGTAATACAATGCCTGCATTATTTATTGACTTTTTGTCAGCCTGTGCCCTGGCAAATAAACTTGTATAAACAGTGGGAGTAGACTGCTGAAAAGCATTTCCTGTTAAAGAGCTAGCAGCAAGGGTTATTTTTAATGAAAATAAACCAGAGAAAGAAAATTTTTCCTGTTTCTGCAAAGATTTATCTCATGCAGGCAGTAACAAACATGCCTTGTCCTGACCAAAGGAGTGACTACTGCTATGAAATGAAATGTAAGTCAGTTACCACTCAAACTCATTTCTCTTAAGAACTCAGATCTTTGCAGGTGTATCCTGGAACAAACAACTGCAATCTGCAGCAAGCTTCTCCTTATTCCATGCCACCTGTCCATGCCTCAGATCTGGTGTTTGCTTGGCTCCTTTCATGTAGCTCCACAGCAGTGTATCTACATGCAAACATATATTTTTATGCAAAGAGCCAGAACCTCACTCTCCCAACACATTCGTTACCTTCTCTCACTGTAAATGACCATTGCTATGGCAACACTGCTTAACTCAAAATTTAGAGAGATACTTAGCACAAATAATGAAAGAAGACATGCGACTGTATTCTGGGTAAAGCCACAGTTTGATGGCCCATTGTGACTCCATTCACCAATTGTTTCAGGACACCCTGGGGACCTTGCCTCCTGTGGTGTGGCACCTTCTGCCCTGCAAGGTTCAGGAAACAACCTTCTCTAACGCAGGCTTTGTCTTTGTTCTTTTCTGTGCTGACAGTAAATAGCATTTCCCCGCAGATCAGCCACAGAACTGAATCTGTAATCCACCCAGCCTGGTGCTCAATACCTCTACCAGAATACTTCACGGTCTGATAGTGAGAGGGGGGAATTCCTTGCTAATGAAGGGAAAGAAAGACACAGGCCCTATTTAAGAATATCTTGAACAATGCTGGTGTTCTGCATCAGTATGCCTGGCATCAGATGAAGGCCCAGCTGGGTGGCAGGATAAAGTATACTCCATGTCTGTGACTCTTCTGCAAGGAGTTGCTCTGTGGTGCCAAATCTCAGACATCATGACAAAGAAGAAGAAAGACCAGCATGACTATCTCAGCAATTCATGTCTTTCTAAACCTGTACAAACTTTGTCCTATGTTCTTACATATGGCCACATGTTATATAAGGCATGGTGAAAGATCTACAAGAAAGCTGGAGAAGGTCTTTTTAGGAGGGCATGTAGTGATAGGACAAGGGAGAACGGCTTTGAATTGAGAGGGACCAGATTTATGTTAGATACAGAGAAGAAATTCTTCACTATGAAGATGGTGAGGCACTGGAACAGGCTTCCCAGAGAAGTTTTGGACTCCTCATTCCTAGAATTTTAGACATCTAAAGTGAGATTCTCTCTTTGGTTTCCTTTACAATAGATGGATGGCAATTCCTGTCCTGGGTGGGTTAAAATGCTTTCTACACATGCTGCCTCCACTGTGGAAAGCAGGAGCTTAGGGTGAAAACAACCCTAACTTCAACAACTTTAAAGCCTAAAGCTAAACAGGATGAATCTTGGTCTTAACTGTGCTCCTTTCATTGCTTACTGGAGACAGACAGAGTTTCGGTCAAGGAAGAGTTAAAAATGTTTTGCATGGATGTTTGTGTAAAGGTTTATTATTTCTTGGAAGGTACAGTCCACTGTAGGGATGTACTCCTGCCTCACTCCGGGAGGAGTTAGATCTGATTTATTTTGGGAGGGCCAGGGCTGGATATTCTTTCTGTGTGGCCTGTGTGTCTTGTAATAACAAGCTTTCTTGTTATTACAATTCTTATTGCAATCTAAGATTAATACTTGTTTCCTAAATTTCACCGAGGCCAGCATGAATGAATAATAATCCCATTAAAGAATTCAGGAACTGGCCAAGAGTCACTAGTTGTATTTGTTAATGAAACTGAACCAGAGGTATGGATTTCATTGTTTGCCTGCACTTTCTGGCTTTGATCAGGGAGAAATTCCATGTTTGCCAACATTTCTACTGACCACAGGAAATCCAGCAGAACTATCCACATGGCAGCAGGCATGCAGTGAATGTTATTCTGTGATAATTGCCCCAAATTCTCCTGTCAAGCAGTGATTGAAAAATGTGAGCTGAGAAACCACAAGACCAGGTGCATGAGAAAAAAGTAGGTTAGGAATTGTACATGCCAGACTGTGAACCAGGCTGCACTCCCCTCAAGGGCACATTCTTCCAGTCCCACAGCTTGTTTCACAGAGAGAAAGATGATGGTGAAGAACCCACTCTGCAGATCCTCTGTTCTTCCCAGGGCTGTGGTGTTACCCATGTGTCAGCCCCATGGCTCTGGAAGGCAAAGGGCCCTACATAACAGGGGAGGAACTGCAGAGGTGTCTTTGAGCAAGGAGAAAAATCAGGAAACAGCAGCCCTGGATGTGGCTCTGCTCCAGCAGTAGCTCAGCAGCTCGGGGCATTGCTGAGCCTGGGGACAAATTCTGTGGATCTCACTGACCGTGCTTGGGAAGAGGGGACTTACGGAAGGATGACAAGCATGGAAATGTGAAGGAATTTGAGGGGAAATTTTGAAATTCGCTTTCTAGGGCAGAATGATAACTTTGACAAAATCCTAGACCTTTAAGCTACATGACAGTTTGCAGGGAAAAAGAAGTGCAGTTCTCTAAGTTTTTAATTAAATGTGCTTTTTAGGACTATCACACCCTGATTGGCAACAAGCAGTGAAATACACTCCCTTCATGGCTCAGGCCCAGCTGCCTTTTTCTCAGGAAAGCAGAATCAGCGAGGTCAACATCCTCTGTCTTTTCCTTTTCCACATAGAAATGAAAAATATACATGGGAAACAGTGGAGTCCTGCAAAAACAGGTGACAACATTTAAAATGGGAAATCCTATGGCCTCTCTCCAGAATTAAAATGAAGAAAACACTTGAGTAACAGCCTACTTTTATCACAGGCTGCATGTTCTCAGTATGTCCTAGTGGATTGCACAGCAGACATCATCTACAATATGAAGGTGTCAGAGGTGGTCAGTCATCCTGACCTAAGGATTTCTCAGTGGTTTGGATAGGCTACTCAATATTTGGTGGTGCTCTGCCTGTAACTTTTCTGTCTAAAACAAGGCCACAAAGTGTGAAATCAGGGTTTACTGAATCCAGAGCCAAGCTTTCACTGATGTCAGTCAAACACAGGCTATCCTCAGGTGACACTTGAGTTACAGTTTGACTGGTTTTTTTCTGACATTGCATAAGACCAGGGCATTTTATTTTTTCCAAGGCAGATACATTATCTGACAGTTTCCAGCTGATATAAGATAGGTTACAACAGTGATACAGCCCATCTGAGCAAAGGACTTTCCACAAAGTCTGTTTGCCTGTGGTTTTCTCCAGGGAGGGTTTTCTGAAGTCTGCTATGTGGCTGAGTTCACTCTTCAGCCTTTCTTTATCAGTGGGATTTTAATCTCATTATTCATTCCTTTACTGAGCCACCTTCCTTTCCTCAAAAGGAAACCTGTAACAGATTAATGTCTCCAAGATCTGTATTTTCTACAATTTTGTTGAAACTGGCTAGTATTCAAATTTTATTGGAATTGACAGTTAATGAAACTGCATAATCCCTATTTCCTTAGGAAAACAGCCTTCAAAAGACCAGGGCATGCCTTGAGAACTCTTCTATCCTTGCAATGTCCCAAGCTCTAACTTTTAAACCTCCCCTATTGTTATGTAAGCCAAAAGCACAGCTTTACTCCTGGATTAGTCAATTATAGGACATGATTAATCTAATATATCTTAGACATTGGAATAGGATGAAATAAATTTCACCCAACTGGATCTGTTTCTCTCCATGACAGCGAACAGGGTCTATAGAATGGAACAATGACATTTTCTGCATGGAGTCTACTCTTCAGACTCTCATTTAGTCAATGAGACCAACAAGGCCAAAGGGTACCAATTAATTTCACGGACTTACAGAATCATGGAATGGATCAGGTTGGAAGGGACCATAGTGGGTCATCTGGTACAACCTCCCTGCTCAAGCAGGCTCATCCACTTCTTGAATATCTCCAGTGAAGGAGACTTCACAACCTCTCTGGTCAATCTGTTCTCATGCACAGCCACTCGCACACTAAAGAAATTCTTCCTAATATTCAGGGGCAACTTCCTGTGCATCAGCTTCTGCCCGTTGCCTCTTGTCCTATTGCAAGGCTAAACAGGCCCAGCTCCCTCATCCTGTCCTTGTAAGAGAGATGCTCCAGTCCCCTAACCTTTGTTGCCCTCCTCTGGACCTGCTGCAAGAGTCTCATGTCTCTCTTGAGCTGAGGAATCCAGAACTGGACACAGCAGCTCCAGATGTGGTATCACCAGGGCTGAGTAGAGGGGCAGGCTCACCTCCCTTGACCTGCTGGCAATGCTCTTCCCAGTGCACCCCAGGATACCATTGGCTTCCTTGGCCCCCAGGGCACACTGCTGGCTCAGGGACAGCTTGTTCACCAAAACCCTCAGGTCCTTTCTATTTTAGGCTGATTCACACCCTGCACTCTATTGACTGTATTGATGAAATCCACAAAGAGTCAGTCAGTTCACAAGTAGACGTCAACAACAAAGCTAAGATGGATTAGATAAGATGGGTAAGATGGTCTAGATAAGATGGATTCCCCTTCATGCTCTCTTAAAATTTCAATCTAGCTAAGGATTGGTCCCTCTGTCACATTATTTTAATGTTATCAGGCCCTGACAGCATCAGACCTTGTGCCTTAGTACTAAAAGCCCCCCTCTGTGAATAGGAGCAATACCATATGAAATAGGGAGAACTCACATTTTGCAAATCCATTCTCTCTGTGGACAGTGTTTCAGTTTCATTTTGGGATCATTGATTTGCTGGCTTCGAGCTGTTTTCTTCATCAGGCCCAGAGGATAAGCTTTTTTTGCACTGCATCTTTCTCTCTTCTATGGCTAATGCTAGTTTATTCTCCTTCAAATCTTATGTAAAGCTTTTACAGGAGAATACATCTGTGATATGCTCTTCGGGTGGGGATTTTTTTGAAAAATATGAATAAACCAGAATAAACTAGAAGATTGTCAGTGCATTTTGCAGATTATCTGTGTTCCAACTGTACTCACAGGAAAATACAAAGTCGATTAAAACCCACCCAGTGCAATAAATATGTTTTTTGATTCTGTCAGCATGGCTAAAGATGAAAGCTAATGGCAAATCCATAATACAGTCACACAGATCAAATGATCTATCAATCCATAAGCTTGCATTCATGAGAGATAAATGCTTTTATTATCATCACAGCGTGCCCCAGTTAGTCCAGCATTAACTTGGTGAGTTAACTTGGCACTCTGCAGTCAGGGTGCTGGAGTGTAGGAAGTTTGCTTGTTATGATAGGATTGCAAATGCTAGAAGTTCCATTTCTTCAATCTGTAAACTGTTCCTTTCACTGATCACTGCTCAGGTCAGTAGCTGCTCTCAGGTGTATCCCATTCCTTGTTCCCTGTTGCAATTCTCCCGTGTTCCTCTTCCAAACCTTTCCCCTCTTCATGTCAGCAGCCTCTTTCTCCCAAGTTATCTGTATACTGCAAGACACTTTAGATGCCCCCAACATTTCAGTGGCAGGATTTTTTCCTTTCATTTTATCTGACTGTGCTGATAATGGAGAAGAGACTCTTCTGGGGGTCAGGCCCACCATGGCTGGCTGCTGAGAACAGCAATGGCAATAAAATCCCAACTTTGCCTCTGTGATTTTGTTATTCTTGGCATGGATAAGTTGGTCCCAAGCAGACACAGTGAAGCAATGCAACTTCCTGCTTTATTGTGTGGGATTATTCTGGATGGCACTAGAAACACTGAGAGGCTCAAGCCTTCTAAGCATGGACAGACTCTTTAAAGGTTTCAGCTCCTGGTGTTTAAGAAGGCTTCCCTCAGCATGTGTAAGTGGTGATTATGTTGAAGGGCTGGTAACAGCCCAGCCTCAGGACATTCTCAGAGGTTTAGCAAAAATCTCAATCACATGACTCATGTGCTCACTCTCAGTGTCCTGACATAAAAAACTGCAATTGCTTATCAAGGAAAATCTTGCTGGAACTTTTTCTAAATGGCAAAGCAGCAGTCCTTCCATCTCCACTTGTCCGCTTGTACCTTTTACACAATTCCTGTCTGAAACTTTCCCCCCTTATCCCACTCTCAGCTCGCCTTAAACTGAGTGTCAAGTGGAAAACACCCTACATTTCCATTCACCTGGGGCTTGAGACAGCCATATGATGGGAAATGTTTGACAAATTTAGCAACAGACACCACAGTCAGAGAAAACTTGTACATTTTTCAAGCTCAATTCAAGAATTTGTGCCAGTAGCTGTACCGACATCCAGTAGAGTCAACGTGAGACTTTGGTGTGGTTCACTGGTTCATTGAGTCAGGGGTATTATAGACTTGAACTGTGAGTTCTCTTGCACCAACAGACTGTTTTGAGCTAGGACTGTAATCACAGGGAATAAAACACTGTGCAATGCAATGGCCAAATTAAGTACCAGTGAAAGAAGCTCCATTTGTGTCAATCATAGTTATCTTGTTGGTGGATCTGTCCCATTGTTAACGTTAAAACCTTTTTGTTCTCTTGTTCTAGCTATTTAGAATTATTCATTCATCCTGAATGAATATCTTGTGCTTAAACTGAATCTTAGGAACTTATTTAGAACCACTTAAGATCTTAAATTAAATATGAGTGTAATGTGGGGAGGCATAGAAATGAAAGAACCATAATTTTTCAAGTGGAAAATTAAATTTCCTCTCCTTTCCTCTCTTATTTGATGCATCTAGTACAAAGTTTATGGAATTTGAGTAGGTGTACTAAGAAAGTCAGATAGCTTTGGTAGACATCTGCATGTGATAGATATCTGGGTCTTATGGACACATCTGTTCTCAATGTCTGGAGCAGTATCTGCCTTGTTCACACATGTTCACACAAGTGAACAAACCAGTTTTGCCAGATGCATGCTGGTGCCCCTGAGTGACTGCTGAAAGTGAGGCCAGGTCCTCATTGTGACCACGTTGAGTACATGGACCACATTAACATGACTATTGGTGGTCCATAGGAATATACCAATTGAGAAATTTAATTTCTGATAGAAGGTACAAACTTTGTTCATTGATACTTAAAGGACAACAGGACTGACCTATGAATTTGTTCCTGTTTTTCTGTTTCATTTCAGGACCCACAGGGAAGAAATTAAATACTCATCATCTGGCCAGTATGGAAGCTCAGAGCTTTGATGCTTTCAGCTGTTAAGCCTGCTGTTTCATAGAACCTATTTTCCACTCCTTGATCTGCTGCCCAAATCAATGTGCTGATGTTTGGTTGGGAGCAATACAGTTCCAGACAGGGTTAGCAATTTATAAAATTTCCGTCGGCCTAAGCATAGCAGTGAGCATATATGTGAATGCATGCATGTGGTCTTTCTGGCTGCTTTCAGCATTTGGTAAACAATTACAGGAGAACATTAGCTGTGCTTCAGTGCATACTGTGAGTCTAAACTAATGTCATGATCTTCACTTGGGGACTGACAGCATCCCTGATGGCTCAGCAAGGCAACAGGGAAGTAAACCTGCAACACACCTCATTTTCTTTGGGGTACTTCGCTGTTTTGAACACCTAACCCTTACATTCAGAAATATTTTTTTTCATGGAGTTGTGAGCAGGTCTCTCTTTTTCAGTAGCTGAACAGATAAACAAGAATATTTTGTATTTCCCCACCACTACAGATCCCTTTATGACAGGGGATAATACCATACTTGTATTTTACCAATGAGAAGCTGTGGAGAAAACAAGGTATGGCATGAATTAATGGCAGAAGAAGCAAAGATCACTTCATTCCCAGTGCCAGGATAGAACTCTGAGATCACCAATATCTAAGAACAATGAAGAGAACAAGAAGCTCAAGGCAGCGTGGTATTACCTTCAGTACAGCCCAGTCCACAAACAAGAAGAAATGGATCCTGTTATGACTGATATAGCTGCAAAAGGTAGACACCATTTAGGTTACTAAAACACTTTTTCAGGTCTTCATTATCCAGAGCTTACTTGTTTCTCCTCAAAAACATTAACTGAATTCCCATTTCTCTTTACCAATGTTGCCTCACTTAAACTAGACAACTAGGCCACAGAGCTTTACAAAGCTGTTTGTTCATGAAGGTAATGAATTTAAATGGGGAAATGCACTGACTGCAGCAGAACCAAGAGAAAAGAGCTCTACAGTAATAGGTCAGAACAGCTTAAAGTGCCCTGAATACCCATTGTTTTGTTGATGAGAAGGAGGGAACCCTGGAATTTTGTATGAAGGTGTCCTTCAGCACTTTTTGACTGTATGACAATCATCTAATTTAGATAGTAACTTGCCTAAATCTCAGGAAAACTCGCGTACATCACATTTTTCCTGCAATTGGCTCATTAAAGCACGAGTTATTTTTTCAAGAGACTTTGGACTCGTAACATGTAAAATCCTCTTCCATTTGTTGGAAAGGTTCCAGTCTAGTAAGTAAAACAGGGCACTGAAAGTTGGTTCCAGTCTCATCTCTGCCTTTGGCTCACCTCTTTGTACCTATAGAAGATAGAGATAATATTACTTTCTGACCTTGCAGTTGTGTCCTAAGAATTAATGCTTGTAGTGCGTTACGTGCTCCTCCAGTGAATGGTAGTCTGTTCAATGAGTACACCCCGTTCTTCTTTGCATGGTGGTAAATTAGATGTGGCTCTGATGGCAGCAGAAATCTGGCCCCATTGGATAGTGACACGAATCCCATGTTCTCCAGGCTTTAGACAGATCCATTCAGCTGGCACCATGCCTCAGACCTAACTTCAATGTTGTGTCATATCTTGCCAGCAAAGATTTTTTTCTGGGTTGTGAGACAGTATGTTGACAGGTAAAGCAAGAACTAGGGGCACTCACTCTGGTCAAACAGGAGATCTCCTCTGGAGAATTACATTACCAGCTCCCTCAGAAAGGAATGATGGCAGAACAGTTAATAAGGCCTGTGGGATCATCTCTCCTGCTACCACATAGAGAAAAAATCATAAGCTAGCCATCTTCCCAGGGCTCCCTCTATTTTCTGGGCACATGCAAGTTCCTTAGGAAAATCCCATGGGATTTTCAGAGCATCTGGGTTTGGCTCCTGCTCCAAAGTGCTTTCTGGAAAGCCTTTCTAATGGCTATGGGGAAGTGGAGGGAAGCCAGCTGAAATATGAGGGTGTCAATAACGTCTACTGAGTCTGAAGTGCCTCGGGACAGAGTTGCTGGTGTAGACAGACAGCCTCTAGGCAACGGTGCTTGGCTGACACTGCTTTCTGAAGCCAGCCTTCATCTTACAGCCATCAGCAGGATGTTGCTGGGAACTCCTCCTCACTGTACTGAAAATAGTCAGCCTATATCTTGGCTTGCAGCCCACAGTGAGCTGGGGGATCTGGACAGAGAGGAAGCCCTCTCCCCAAACAATCCCTGACAAGCATCAACTAAAACCTCATCACACACCAGTCTGGCAAGCCCCAGTTATTATTAGCATTAATTATTCATATATTTCCATTTTATTTAGTAACTGACTTACAACTATTCATATTACTGTCTCCTTACTCCAGCACTTACACAGGCTTAAAGGGCAGATGATAAATATATTTCATACTTCCTCAAATGCAAATGTTTTTGTTTGTTTTTTGATGTTTACTTGCTTGACTGGAGCATTCCACTTGAGCCTCATACCCTAGTTAGTTACAACAGATTGCAAAGTGGGATTCATGCCTGGGTAAAGATAGTTAGCTTGCTTTACAACACCAAGATAGGTGCTGGTCTGAAGCACCGTCATGAGGTCAGTTAGATCTAAGACTTTAAATGCCAGAAGATTTACAATTCCATATTGACAGCCCCTTTGCTCCTCCTCATCTTTTCCCCAGCAATAAGACTCATTTAAATCTTTAAAATATGGGAAGCAGAAAAGGAGTGATTAATTTTACTTACGCAACAGCATTCACACTTATAAGGTTTTGACAGCTTTCCTAAACCCAAAGGAATTCAGATAGCTAGAGCAAATGAATGTGCACGAATACTTGCATTGAAAGGATGTAGTTTTCAGGGCTGAACACATATTTTTTTCCTGCAGGAAGCTGACAATGATGAGAGTATGTAGGATGCTTTACTACCACATTCACGTGATGCTACATAATCCCCCCCCCTCATCTTGTTCAGCATATTTTCTTTGTGTTTCTTAAATCAATGGAACTGCAGCGAGTCAACAGATTATTTCAATATTTCATAAGATGATCTGCCCTTACCACCATACTTAGTACCTATTGTTTTTGGTGAGGCAAATAAAATCTTTAAATGTTAGATTTGCTACTTAGAGGGAAGATGACTGTGTGTTTTGGGGGATAAGGAATTAAACTACAGAAAGCTAAACATATATGCGTGAAGCTGAATGTTTTTGGAAACAAATTCTGTAGGCTTTTGTTTTTTGTATCACTCTCATGATTTTGGATGGAAAATGTAAAACTTGTGATGAATTCGTAATAGGCCATTGCATTTCCATCTGAGACAGAAGGAACGTGCTTACTTCTTCAGGAGGGAAGACAGATGAAGGCAGGCGAGCTGCAGAATAAAACAAGAATTAAGTGATAGCTGCTCAGTGATCATTGTTCTGGTCTATGTCCATTATCTGTCTGGGTGTAGGTAGCAAAACACCACATGAATTTAAATAAAACCCATTACTCACACTCACTTACAGACGTGATGATAGGAGTTGCTTGACAGGTCCTACACAGGGAACTCGGATGTAATTGAGCCCGTTGCTGTCTTGATTCTCCTCCAGCAAAATCCTCTACCTGTGCAGGAATATTTTAAGACCTCACTAAATTTGACAGAGTGTTAGGTTTTTTTGCTTATTTGTTTTTTTTATCATTATTGGGTCTCTACAATAACAGATGGTGAAATCTCTACTGACTAAGCCAAATGCCAGTGATTTTCCTTACAGGATGTCATGCAAAAACATTAACAGCTCGGCTCCTATTAGTACTAGAAACCGATGGTCTGGCTCCAGCACCTTTTAAAGTTCCTGTGTGTCTTTGGATCAGCTCCTTGACATATCTGAATGAGGCAGGCAGTCTGCTTTAAACACTCCTTAATTATTCCCAGAGTTTCAGTTGGGCATCCTATTAAACAGCTTAAAAATCTCTCCTTAAAGAGCACTTTCTTTTTAAAATACACAGGTTCTCTTATACATGAGTGTAAGGTCAGGGCAGTTTGCAGGTAAGTTTAAGATATCCATTTAATTTTTCCTTCTTGAATGAGGGACTGCTCACTTCTGAGATGACCACTGCTGGTGGTTTGTGTTTGCTGGAAGCAAACACTTATAAGATTGCACTTGACAGAGATTAGATAGGTGGCAATCAGCTGGACCAGGCTTGTCTTTCCTTGGTCTTTTCTTGTGTCTCTTGCTATGCCATATTGAAGGAATATGGCTTAATGGCTATAAAGGGATATTTAGATTTAATTCATGCTCCTAAAGCTGTCCTAATTGACTCTTTTCTCTCATCATGGTTAACTTATCAGCTGCTGATCATGAAATCTCAACTGAATTCACAATTCCATGTCAAGTGTGCCTGCAGTAACATTTCTCCCTCCCTATAAGTCCCATATTCCCCACTGGTGATATGAAACACATTGGAGTACTTTTATCACATTGACGGGGCTGTGAGAATAAGTTTGGCTATATTTATAAAGTCCATAAATTTAGATTTTCTTCTATCCATATCTACCTGCATTTCATGCTGTAATTCTTATTTTCAAGCATATGTATCTATTTATGATCACTTTTTATTATTAGATTTCCTTTTGATTTATGCATCAAAAGATTGTAGAAAAGACATTGCATAGAACACAACTGTGAAATGAACGAATTGAGGAGTATATAGATATCTCAAAATTGCAAAATGGTGTCAGCAATTGGCTGCTAATTGTGGGGGGTGTGTGGGAGGAAATGAGTTGATAAACGTGTTTGGGAAGCACCTGTAACAACAATCCTAAGCCATGGGCTTTTGTTTTACTGTGTTCAATGTGTCACTTGCACATGCACAGAGCAAAAATCTAGAAGAGAACCCCTAGAAGAGAAGCCAGCTCTGTGCAGGGCGTGCCTCAGTCTAGTGAGAAGGGTTGGGTTAGTCCTGGTATGCCTTCCTCAAAGCTGTACAGAAGCGGATGGAGGTGCTTCTGCATCACTGTAAATCATGGCATTGATCCTTTTCTTCACGTATTCCCTCCAAAAAGCTTGCATATGCTTCACTTGTGTCCTCAGACACCATCAGAGGAGGAAGAAGTATTGGTGGTCCCAAAACAAAGAGTGTTTTACTTGTTGGAACTCTGCTCTGAACATGCCCCAAACTGGGGATCAGATTTGAGTCTTTCCTTTGCACTTAAGGAGAATGAGACAGAAGTGCTTCTCCTTCCCTTCCTGGTTCCTCTGATGAGGTGCCTGAATTTGTGCCAAATATTGTATTTTAAACAATGTGTAAGTAAAACCAGGGGTCCTAAAGACGCAAAACACTCACTACAGTAGGCTTTATACATGTGCCAAGAGTCCTTCCTTCTTCATCTCTGGGGCTGTCTGTGTTGGATAACAGCCAATAGATGGTAATGGACACTGAGTGACACAGTAGCAATGGGGACAAGATACCTGCCAACCTGATACAGCCCTAGTTATGTACAGATGTTCATGGGTTTGGGCTTTCATTACTCTAGGCCCCTTTGTAAGTTCTGAATTTATCCACTTTGGCATTTTCCTTGAGAGACAGGACAGATAGCAAAGACAGAGGAAAGAAAGTGATTCCTATGAAATATCTTTAAGGAGAGTTAATTTCTCTTGACTGATATCTATGGAGTTTTCATATTAATTTGGAAGGAAATCACGCTCAGCAATTGTCATTACCTCCCAGAGAAGTGCTGCATCTCTTTGGAGGTATATTTGACACGTATTGTGTCAAAACTCACTGTCTCTCACACATGACATCTGAGAGCTGAAATGATTTGAGATGCTCCAGTTAAAAGAATTGGGAACCAAATTCCCAGGGGCTGTGGACAGTTTCTGTACATAAAGCTCTATTTGAGTATAAAGCAGATTTTTCAGAAGCATTCACAATCATTTTTACATGCTCTCATAGAGTTAATTCTGCATTCTCTTGATCACCCAGCTAATTCTTCACTACATCTGATCCAGTTTGGCTGAAATTATCTTAGCAAATAGGGTGGGCCTTGGACCACTCTCTGGTCTGGATACTATCTGGCAGAGCTGTGCTGTGCCCTTACAATGAAAATCTCTGGAGCTCCAGAATTCCAAGGTCTCATCCCAGGGGTCTGATGTGAATACTGCTGGGGCTAAGACAGTCTCCAGTCCCTTCCCAGGATTTGTCTTGGGAGAGTTATCTCAGTCAAACTCCATGGCTAGAGACTGTCTTAGCAACTAAGTGATATGACCATAGTCTGGTGTCTGTTAGTGTTTGAGAGCTGTCGTTGCAATCTTCGAGCTCCTCTGTCATGAGTGCAGATGATCAGAACTGTGCACAGTCCTTCAGACGAGGAGCTGTACAATTATCATGTCAACAGCTATGTCTTGTCTTATAAACTAAATTTCTGTGGGACTGTCTTGATGCAATGAGAGCATTAGGCCCACAGTTGTGGCCAGCCATCCATCTACCCTCCCTCAGCCTCTGGAAAAGGGGACCCACATTGAGAATGGAAATGGTTAATGGTCCCCACCATGTCCTAAGTCCCAACACACATCTAGGAATTATTTGGGACAGTGTCACGTCCCAAAAGAACTCCATGACTCAGGTCAGAAGTATTCCAGGGATCATTCCTGCAGTTTCTCAGTATGGGCAATCGGAATTATATTGTCAAGGACTTTTCCCTGGCACTATTTAGCTCATTAGTAATACACAAAGACACTCCTCACCGCCTCTGCTAGAGAAATCTTGCCTGATGCATCCCAGCACTCAATTTGCTTTGCTAACAGCTGCATCAAGAATGTCTCTGGGCATCCTCTCTTGGATAAAAAAAAAATTGAGTGTCTCTTCCCAAAAGGTCTCAAGTACAAGCTTTCAGTTGCTAACTGAAATTCCTCATATTTTCCTAAAGTTGAAAGTTCCTTTCTTGAAAACAACAGAGGAGATTACATGGGTGCATGCAGCACCCAGTCAGTGAATGCAACTTCCAGGATACAGATGGAAAGAGTATTTTCTGCAGATGCAAGGTGTTGTTGGTGCCATTGCACAGGATCCCATTTAAAACTTGTGTATAATCCATGTATTAGTATGAAAATAATAATTGAATTAGGAATAGATAAGGAGAAGGACTACTAAAAAGAACAGGGGACTGACGAGACTGTCTTAAGGGAGGAGAGCAATGGGGCTTCACTTATTTAGCTTAGAGAAAAGGAAGCTAAAGTTTTTGACAGCTATCCATAGACACCTCAGGGGTCTGAGTACTCAGAAGGGAGGAGACTGAAAGACACTTCTGGCATGAGAACAAATGACTGTAACATGGTCCTGAATAAACAGACATTGGAAATTATAAAGAAGTTTCTAAACAGCAGAGGAATGACACTTTGGAAAAGCTTTCTGACAGCAGGAATAACAGTCAAAAAAGCAAAATTTAAGAGGCAGCTGAAGAAATCCAAAGAAGGGATTATATGAACTGATGGCTCATGACAGCAGGAACTGAACCCAATGACCAAAGAGGTGCCTTCAGGTCCTGTCTCTGATGATCTGAAAAGTATATGAGACCATGTCCCATTGATCTGCAATGACAGAGAAGGTGGAGATTGAGTCTCAGTCTGTCCAGATCTAAATGCAAGGTGATGTCCTTGAGCAACAGTCCTGCCAACCCAACCAGTAGCAAAAGAGCTCAGGAATAGCTTCTCTGGAGATGCACACAGTAACTTCATTTAATACAGTTGTGAAAGAATGGATTCAAAGTGTTATTTCTTCTAAATTGTAATATCTTTTCTCCTGGGTATGCTATAATCATGAGAAATAAATTGACAGATATCTAGATACAAATTTTAAATCCACCAGATCTTAAATTCAAGAGCTTTTGTATCCAAATGGCTGCTTCATGCCCTAAATTCTCTGAATTGTGCTTAATTCTTGCAGCACATAAGGCATGTAAAAACCACCCACTCACTACTTCAGAGCCATTTTTCTTCATTTAAATAAAATTTCTTTAGTTCCATTCATCTTTACAGCTCATTCAACAGGTCCCTCTGCAGCAGTGAAGGGAAGCATGTTTCAGTGCACTAATCCAGTTCGGAGATGGATTAATTGACTCACAGACCCCTCTGATCACTAGCCAGATGTCTCTCCCCAGCTGGCAAGCCTTACTAATTTTCTTGTTGTTGTTGTTGCTGTTAATTCCGGGTTTCCAGCCAGCGGGGGCCCTTCTCGGCTCAATCAAGGGCACCATGCCCTCTGCTGACATTTTGTATTCTTTGGCCTGCTTTCCCTTGGGCAAAGATATTCAGCTATGAACCTCCTTTCCTGGCTTTTTGTCATCTGGCCTGTGGCCCCCAGAGAGAGCTCTCCTGGTGCAGTTACACTTGGGCATCCAGCACATTGGGCCAGCACAGGGCAGTGCTGTGGATATTTAGGGTGGGTGATGGAGGCATATGGGGCCTGCAGGGCCAGTTCCAAGAAGTAGTCCAAAATTTCAGATCTGTGCATTTCAGGAAAAAAAAATGACACCCATAAGAAGAATTAGAAATATTTCCTTCATCAGGCTGGGTGCTATGAAATGATAATGAGAGAGAACTCTCAAGAATGCTGAGAAGGACTGCATGTGACTAGACTGGTTAGGACACTAAATTGGGAAGCAATATAACATCAGGGATGGTTTGAAGATGGGATATATGTGTACTTCAGGCTCCATTCCTGATTCTGTCATTCTCCTGATGTCTTGAGCAAGACTGGTTTTCTAATTTCTCGCTAATGGGAGTTATTATACCAAGCTGTAAAAAAGAATGCAGCTTGAGAAAAGTAAGAAGTTCATCTAAAGTGTGAACATTAAGAGTTCGGCTGCATTTCTATGGGCCCAACACTTCCTACTCCAAGTAAAAATGGGGAGGAGGTCACTTTTTCAGCATCAGAGCAGTTGCTTACAATTCATAGGGATGTAAATAAAATCTCACTCTTGTAATTTAGCATCTTTGGTTGTTTTTAGCTGAGGTACGTGCCTTGTATAAATCCCACCACAAATTTCTTCCCACATCAGGCATAGCCCCGGGGAAGTTGTTTTACAGGGAAATAAAGGCTTCGACCTTTGATCACTGTAACCTGCCTTCTCACAACCCTGAAAACAAGTGTCTAAAAAATTGAAATGTGAGCAACACACACCATCAATATCAATTACTGCGTTGTTAGGTGGTAAATTTTCCCCACAGGGGGTGAGCAATTCACTTGACGTATTTGGCAAAGGGTTTGATTCTCCTCCCCACTGGCAGCAATATGATGCTGACATCTCTCTATACACTTTGGAGGGGTGCAGAGCAGAGTAAAGGAGCAGAACAGGAGTAAGAATCAGACCCGAAGTCTCTGCAAGTGCAGAGAGAAGTGGTGTCTGTCAAGAGAGGGTTTATGCAGTCTGAACAGCAAGCTCCAATCTTTGAAGAAAAGACTTCAAAGAGAAAAGGAGAAAAGAAACAATGTCTAATCTTCATACAAATGTGCCCAGGGGTCTCTGAAATTCAGAAACTTCCAGGATTTAAGAATTAATTATCACTTGCCAGAGGGAAGCTTTATTCACAGGTAAGGGTTACAGCAGTCAGAGTCCTTTAGGTGTAAAACTCATGGAATTATATTGAACTGATAAAAGCTCAGTAAATCATCATATTTCCCTTTGGTGTACTTGCACACTTTCCAAGTGTTTGATGTTATCCTTCACATTGTTTGTGAGGGACACATGACAGCAGCTCCTAAAATTTCATCTTTGAAAGGAGATACACTTGGAAATATTTTGGTAAAAGAGTTGTGACTTGCAGGTTCACATTAAAACATGCAACAAACTGATGCAGCTCCTCAGGTCCTGTAGAGCAATGCAGCCCTGTTTGCTTCTCTTTAACACAGCAAAAGACAAGACTAAATCATTTGTCAGCTCCATGGCTGTATAAATAGCGAGGAGCACTGTAGGTGACTAAAAGCAAAGCCTGGCTATTCTGATTCCTCTTAGCAGAATGGTGTGTATAAAATGTCCCTCAGGCCAGGTATTTAGGATATCTCAACACCTCACAGACTTTATTGTTTTTTTTTTTCTTATAATACCCTTTAGAATAAGCACTCCTCTTACATCCATTTAACACTTGAAGTTTGAAACCTAAGGAGGTGGTTGCAGGGCAAGTTAGTGGTGAAATTAAGAGTTAAACATTTATGTATCTGGAGGACTCAGTTACATGATGGAGTTATTGTGCTCAAGAAAGTGAATGATTTAATGTGGATACCATAGTTAGGCCATGGTAATGTGTAGTTTAAATCCTGCATTTACTGAAGCTGAGGGTGTGCACCCAGCTGGCTGGTGTGGCTCAGCTGCTGCACAGAAGCACACTAAACCATGATAACTTGATTTTGCATCCCAGCCCTCTCTTCTGTAAAGCACTACCTGTCTTTCATCTTTAGGACTTCAATCAAAAGAGCTGCTGCAGAAACTCGTGAGAGAACTGCACCACGGCAGGAACCAGTTCCCTGACATGAGCAAGAGGGTCTTCAGACCCAGAGCAGCTATATCTGATACACAATAAAAACATTGCCTCTCCTAAAATGTCAGTGAGCCAAGGCACTTGCACAGAAGGGAAAGGGAATGGAAAACAGAGCCCATGTCCAATGCAGCTATTTTGAAATAATGAAACTCTCTGGCAGGTTTACAATTGCTTCATTTTATGTTTATAGCCATATGGCTTTGGAGGTTAAATGGAATTTGTCTTGGTATTTGCCCACCAGCAGTCAGGAGGCATCTGTGACAGTTGTCTCCTTGTACATGAGTACTTTGCATCCCAGTAATAAGCAGACCCAACCATTGTGCACCACCAGCATTGCCAAAGAGATGGCCAAAAACTGAGTAGATGTGGCAGTTTGTGACATGATTTAGTGGGCAAGGTGGTATTGGTTGGACTTGGTGATCTTCGAGGTCTTTTCCAACCTTAATGATTCTATGATTCTATGATCTGCTACTGCTTGGAAGTGTCACTGGCCATCACAGAAGACCTAAGTAACACAGGAACACTGTATTATCCCATGTTAGTATCCAGAAGGATTCAAAGTACAGAGTTTGACCCTGGTGTTGCTTTACAGGCAGGGCTGTGGGTGTTTGTTTTCAAAAGAAATTTTCTTCCGCGAATACTCAGAAAGATCCCAGGCAGTCTCCTCTCACTGACTGTGGCAGCTCCCAAGACAACAAAACCAAAGGTAACTGGTGCTGCCTCTCTCTCTCCAAATGGGAAATGTTGATATTTCAAGTATTTGTTTAACTGCAGATAGTTGACACAGCTTGTGAGAAATTATTCTGGGAGGAAAGCAAACCTCCCAAACTCCTCCACTTCCTTTGTCTCTGGCTCCTCTTGGCTCCTGCTGGGTGATCTGAATCACCCCACCAGGAATGTCCCTACCCCAGAGCAGGGTCCTCCACCTCCTTCAGCCATCACTCCTTCCAGAGCCAGGGATCCGGGGGTGCACAGGGAGCAGATCCTTGGCAGCCATAAAGGGGTTCAGCTCTCCTGGCATCATTGGGGCCAAGCTCTGACACCCCAACCCAGATGGGGTAAGTCAGGCAGACTCTGCCCCTGAGTGACTTCATACCAAAACAGGGAATCTGGTACTGAGCTATCTTTGCCCAGTGGGGGATATTTGCTGTGTTTGTTGTAAGATTTTTGGTGTCACTTGTCACATGCTTGGTATAATGCATTGCCTGAGGCATAATTAAATTCAAAGGGCATGTCTGTGTTGAAAGGGAGGGTTGCAATTTGTTGCTGTTAGGATTTTTCATTAAAAACCAAGCAGTTTTTCTGACTGGCAGGAACAATGGTTACAGAACAAAAATGCTGTTAAATAAAGGGAAGGTAAAGGCTTTTCTTTTTTTTTTTTTTTTTTTTTTTTTTTTAACAACTACCTTCCTGACATTCTCACACTGACTTGGAATAACGTACAGCATTTAAAAATAGTGGGATTGTAACAGCAAGCTGAGGCAAAGAAAAGAGGAGCCTTGACATTAAGAAAGGTCTGGGGTGATATTATGTATACCAAATTATATATGTTTATCTATCTATACACACAAATATCTATATCTATAGGGGTGTGTGTGTATGTGTTTCATCTCTGGATGAGAAATCTGCCTTTGCTGCTGAAGTTTCCCTGAAAGCTCAGTTAATTAGTTCTCATAATACCCATGGAGGCAGACATTAGTATCATCCTTATCCACAGATGAGGAGATAGGAAAGTGCACAGAGAGAAGGATGCACAGAGAGATTAAGGGATTTCCGCTACAGTGAATTCAGTGTGGAGCTGAGAATTCAGTCCAGCAGGCAAAATTCTAACCCTATTAAAAGCAATGGGAGACTAACTTACAAGAAGCCTGGATTTGGCAATTTTTGCTTGCTTTGTTGAAACCTCTCTGATCTATTCAGTTACATGTACCCTGATGTTGATTTCAGAAGAAAATTGTGTGTCTAACTGTGTACAGCTCCTGGTCAAATCTCAGCTGAGTTCTTCAGTCCCAGAGCTTCAAAATAGGGGCTGAATCTTTCTTTAAGGGACTCTGTACCATACATTTACATATATCTTAAAAATAGTCTGGAGTGATAAGTAAAGCAATTTAAGATCTTCCTAAACAGATTTCTATATTCGCTTAGGCTACCAGGGTCACAGAACTGAATTTTTACACCCCTGGTTGCTATATTCCACAGACAGTGCTATCGAGAAATGACTAGAGGGTTTCAGCTAAACAGATGAGCTACTTTGAAAATAGATGGGGCAAGGCAGGCTCATTAAAGAAAAAAGATAATAATGTCCTCATTTTATAATGGCTTTGTTGCCTTCTTGCTTATATACTTGTTCCAGGGCAGTATTTTCATATTATTAGGGTGTTTTCAGCTCTTATTTTTAAGCTCACTTCATTAATGTTGGTAGAACACTTTGAAGTAGGAAATGTGAGTGCTAAGTGGTATCACTGACACACTTTCAAGGCAGCGCTTTTACCTTCCCAGAGGTCATGTGAAGCAAATTTGTCACACCTGCAAATGTGCACAAATTGGTGCTGGCAGTAGAGGGACAAATTTCCCTCCAAACTGCTGCAGCAGCTGTATGCTGGCTGCAAGTACCCTACAAGAGGATTCCTCTTTCCAGCAGGGAGCTGGGTCTGCCAGCTAGAGGGTGAGTCCCCAGTCTTGCCGTGAGGAATTTGGCAGTGAAGCAGCTGTGGTGCAGAGCTTCACTGTCTGATAATTATGTGCTGGATAAAAATCCCCTAAAGTCATTTGAAAGTCCCCTAATGACTCTTCCAGTGCTGGGCACCAAATCTCCAAAGCTTCTTGTTTGTCAGCAGGACTATGATGGACTGAGGAGTGTTGGGAGGAGCACAATGTGCACTGGGTTATGTGGGAGAGGAAAGGCTGCTGGGGTGGGCAGCAGATGCACTTGCTGTAGCATCTTTGAACACGGGGACAGTTTCATAGAATCATAGAAAGACAGGTTGAAATGAACCTTAAAGATCATCCAGTTCCACTCCCCTGCCATGGGCAGGAACACCTTCCACTAGGCCAGGTTGTTCAAAGCCCCATCCAACCCAGCCTTGAACGCTTCCGGGGGTGAGGTGTCCACAACTTCTCTGGGCAACCTGTTCCAGTGCCTCACCACCCTTGTCTAACATCTGTATCTTGGGGCTTGTCCACTGAACAAAACAGAGGTTTAACAGCAGTGCAGTGCTGTTGAACATGAGGCTTTACCCTCACTTGCCTCCAGCCTGGAACATCCCAAAGCAGAAACAGGTTTCTAACATCTGAGACAAGGGCTTATCCGTGAAGAGTGATATCTATAGAGTCCTATGGCCAGTCTGAGAAATCAACTTTAATTTTGAAAATCTGTTACTGAAACCATGACCCGGCTACTTGTATTTGTTCCCAATCACCCTCTGGGGTGTGGGATCACAGGAGGGATCCTATCTATTGACCTCTGGGTCCAGTTTGGACATACACGCTCTGCTCCTTGCAGAGAGAAGATTGGAAAGCTCTGTATGGCAGCCTTTGTGCTAAACTGCAATAGCACAGCTGTCCTGCTCACCCATGGCTCTGATTTATTACCTTGTCATATTTCAAAAGCTAAAGCAGGTTGAACTTCGTCGATGCTTAGATGGCAAGCTCTCCAAGGAAAACACAAGAACTAGAGGAAATACTCCCTAAGTCAGAGTCAGGGCAATAATCCAGTGTGGTATTAGGGATGTTGCTTTTGGTCTGATTGCAAAATCAATATATTGGCCACTGGTGGTCTGTGGGGAGGGACTGTAATACCTGCCATGACTGGGCAATAACTGCCAGGTATTTCTTTTCCTACAAGGGTCAGCTCTACAGCAGGTGTAAATTGGATGAAATGAAGATGATGAATCTGGCTGATTGCTTTCTCTGTTGTATCTTGTTATATGGATTTGGAGGTTTGGATGTTTTTCTTTGTCATCTTCCTCGATATGTTGCATAGTTCCTTAACTGGCATGGAAGTACAGAAAATACAAGAAAATTCACAACTTAAGGGTCCCTTTTAAGTTGTTTTTTTTCTGCTTAAAACTATTGTTACATGGATTCTAATTTCCCCTCATCATTCCCACAGAATTATCTGAAAGCTCAGGATGCTCACCACTGTCTGCAGAATTGGATCCATCCAGTTTCTTATAATGAGCGTCATCTCTGCCTGACCCTTGAATTCAACTGGCCACATCTCTTCCTGTTAGCTCTTTAGATGTGATTCAGATACTGGATTCTCTCTGCTGATGTCCTGGGACAGTGCATATTTCCACAATGAAATGTGAGTCCTGATTATTCATCACATAGTTTTTTTGAAATTGTGCCAGTCAAGGAACATTGACATTTCTTTTCTGTGAAGCAAGCTGCATGCACGTAATAAAACTCACAATCTCTTTTGTATTTGTAAAAAGTGTATTAAAAGAACACTGATCTGAATTTAAAGAGATAATGAAAATGAACAATTTCATCCATGCACCAATTTGGCCTCTCCAGTTTCTAAACAAATAACTGTTCTTCATCTACCCTCCATTTGTAGCACAAAAAGAAACATTTTTCCATGGGACAATGGAATCCAGATTCAAAAGCTGTATTTTCATCTCCTGATTCTTCGTTTCTGGCTTAACAAACTGCAAATTTGAAGTAGGAAAGGTGTTAAATGATCCCATACTAAAATCTGAAAGCAAAGGGAGCTTCTCTACCCACTCTGTTACTTTAGGTGGTCATTTCAAGAATGAACCAACCAGGCAGCTTTGAGGATGGCAATGTGCTTATAACCACTGCTGCAAACACTTTGTGACTGTAGTAATTAACTATGGCTCTCCACTGGGAAAGCCTTGATAAGCGCGTTACAAAACCACTGTCAGGATTACAAGTGCTTTGAAGAGAGCATTGAAAGGAGTTTTGCTTCAGAGTATAAGAAAGTATGTAATGTGAGATCTCTCAAAGGAGAGGAATATGCTTTATTCGAGCTTTTCTATACCGATTGAGAAGCAGAATGTGAGAATACTTCACAACTTATTTAGGAATACAGATATTTGCAGGCTTGACTGCACCCAAGTCTAATCTAGCCCAACATTTTGTGTCAGAAAGTGACCAGCACCAAATGCTGCAGAAGAAGGTACAAGAGAATCTGTAGAGGTTATGTTTTCACAAGTGGGTAAACCATCTTCCTAATTTCCAGTTATTGTTGTTGCTGCTGTTATGTGTAGATTTATTTTCTTTCTACAGGACAAAAATTAAAAAGAGGTGTGTCCTAGTTAGAGCAGCTGGGAGCAGTTCATCACTGTGTGGGTGTAACCCAAACTGTGTATTCTATACCCTCTGTGTCATTTCCCAGGAACTGTTAACAATAGACCATTTGCAGCAGCTGCCCAGAGCACACCTGACCCCTCCGGCTATAGTTATGGGTGATGTTAACTCCCCTCCAGGGAGTCATTAACACCTCCACACCCAGCCTGAGGGGTCATGTCTGCTAACAGGCCACCAAGGATTCCAAAAATATCTCACCACTCACAACCACCCATTGTGGAACTCCCCGCCCTGGGGAAGGTGCTGGGCATTCCCACTCGAACCTGAGTGTATATAACCTTGGGGTTTTGGGACTTCTGCTACCACTCCTTGGATCCAGAGGAGGATCAGAACCTCGACTGGACTGCGACCACTGCTCTCGACCAGACTGCGACCAGCACTCTCACCAGCAGGTTTTCCCCCCTTTTACTTTGGACTCAGGGGGACCACGTGGGGCTCAGCATGGGGGCCAATGAGCACCATTCTTTTGGTGCCCCAGGGTGCTAGGTTATACGTCTGGGTTTTGTGGGTTAAAACCAATAGCTTGTCCATATAATTGTATTATTGTATTATTTTTTATTAAATTGTAACTCTGGCTTGTGGTCTCTTTTGTGTTGGGTTCATTTCTCCTGCTGGTTTACCTTTAAACCAGCACAAGGTGTCTATTTAAGGCTTTAGATATCATTGTCCAAAGCATTAAATGTTTCCTCCCAGTTAAACAGTGAACGACTATAATGAAACTAAAAAACCTCACTCCCATCCATGCATTCAGTAACTCCAGTGCATATTTCCAGTATAGATACCCATAATCTGCTTCAGCATGGGAATATCCACTTTCCTTTGGCGACACAGCAATCAAGGCAAATTGGAATCTACCCTGTGGTTTTGAACGAGGTGCAGGACTTTTTCTGATTGTCACACTAGCAGATCATCACTAACAACCCCAAGCCCTTGCAGAGGAGACACAGAGGAGGCATAGCCCAGGCTGGGACCCTGTTGATGGGGTCCTTACTGATACTGACTCCCTTACAGATACTGTACTTATTGATACTGGGCAAGTTGTTTCTCATCTCTGTGTTGCCTCTACAGAGTAGAGATACTGACACTTGCCTTCTTTGAAAAGCAATATGATTGACAGCTGTGGCTAAAAAATAACTGTAGAACATAACAGGAGATATTTGATTTTTTTTTTTAGGATTATCAACTCCACCACTAAAACTGCTTAAAACCACCCACAAAACTCTTCTGTAGACAGAGAATAACACATTCACCTCCATGCAAATTTTCTCCTTCTGTTCCTCCTGCAGAATTAAGCTGAGCCTTTGACTTTTAAATCTGGGCATTGGCTTTTTTGTTATTATTATTTTTAAAAACACACAATGTAAACTTAACTGTGGTCAGATCCCTCACTGAGCTGTGATGGAGGAAGGGCATTTGCAATGGAAATTAATATGGCGGGCATGTCTGCACTGGTTTTGAGGATAGTGTTTTCATGTTCTTTTCCTTTCTTCCTCAGCTTTCTTCTCTTTTGTGTCTGCCTGCCTCTTTCCCATTTCTTTCACAGTCGCTATTTTTGCTCCAAGCAAAGAACTCAGTCATGCTCTCCCCCTCTCATGGGCTCTGTGTACACTTTAGGTCAGGCTAGCAAACCTTACTGGAGCCAAACTTTGCATCCTTCCCCTACCCTTTTCATACCCTTTGCCTCGTCACAGTTTTCTGTCCCCTAGGTTTTCCCCTGTCTTGCTGTGCTCCTGGAGGGCTGTAGTCCCTTGCTGCTGGCACATCTGGCTGGGGCCAGCTTGGGTTCTGTCAGTGGCTCAGATGCAGAACTCCTGTTGGACACTGTGCCAGTCACTCATCTCTCCTCTGACGTATTTTATCTGTTTCCACCACATGCTTTTCAGGGAAAAGGACAGTCTGTTACTCTTTGTCATTACCCATTGTAGCACAACACAGCTCCCCTGAGGTTCAAGGCACCATATGCTTCTTAAAAATACACAGTCACTTTGATGTGCCCTCCCATTCCTTTGAACTCACTTTACCCTCCTGTCCCTCCTTCCTCCTCTCTCTACTTTTCATTTAACACCATCTTCCTTTTGGCACTGTAGTCCTTCTTCCTTTCCTCCACGCTCCCCTTGTCCTGCTCCAGGGCTGTGCTGTCCAGCCTTGGGCAGCTGTCCTGGGGTGGAGATGGGGCCAGGACCAGGGGACAGCAAGGATTTGCCAAGATGGGTTGAACCACTCTGACTCCTCTCCCTTGTGAGGGAGCAGGGATTTCTTTTCCTGATCCTAAGGGGGCAGAGAACTGAACAGAAAGAAGTGGCAGAGCTGTCTAATGAGCTCAGCAGAGGGGACATGGCTTGCAGAAAAGACTGTATGTGCATCAGGAAGGAAACCTTGCTGGAAGGCTTGTTTAACATCTGGCTTGCAAGGCCTCATTCCTTGGAGATCTGCAGCCATTTTTTCGCTTTCCCTGCTTCCATTTTCATATCTGCCCTAATCTGTATGTTTCCTTGTATATGGTTTTCTCCAGTTCTGTTCAACCCTCTTCCTACCATTCCCATTGGTGTGGCCTGTGGGCTGCTTCACTCCAACCAATGTTCCTAAAGTTCCTTGATTGGGGTGCTCCAATGCAACAATTAATTTCTCTATCTATAATTTGTTTATCTTCTTCTAGAGAGTCTTACAACAAGCCTCAGGAGAGGGATATAAATGATGAATGCAGGTTAATAACACAGGAGCCTGTGGAAAATTACATTAAGATGGCACAGCAAAAAGGGATATAAAAACAACTGAAGCATGTGGTGAAGCCCCTACTATATCAAAATATTTCCACTGGTAATATACATTATAGTTTGTGCTAAAAAGTCTGAAACTTAAAAGTGATAAAAATTTAATACCTCCAAACTGCTACTGAGAAGAAAGAAGGTTAGGCAAATTATTCCCAGTTGTTACGACAGGTGAAAAAAACGAGCAAAATGGGTAAATTTAATCCTATTTAATTTTAATTGTTCAAAGGCCTGGAGCCTAGCCATGTGTATAAACAAAACTCCCTCTCTCATCAGGTAGAGTGACAGAGACCTCATGGGAAACAGATTCATCCCAGCCCAGGAAAAATGCTTAAAAAGCAGGGACACTGACTCTCCCTTCACTGGAGAAGACTAATTCGTCTAGTCTTACATAGGCAGGATGTCTGACCCTTCCAACAGCTACACTTGGGAGCTTCATCCTTCTCAAAGACATTTAAGAAAACCAACCTAAGGTCACTACAGCCAGACTAAGACTAGCAGAACTGTTTGCGGTTTCTGATATTCTGAAAAGGAGGTAAGGTCATTTCTATTTGTTTAATAGCACAGAGTCAGCTCATTGGTTTCTCTAGATGCACTGGAAAGTTTCTGCAAGATGTGAAGTGTAGGAAGCTGAGCTACACACTCGTACCAGACACTCAGGATGCTCAACAGCCTCTATATCTATCTTTGTAAACATTTTGTGTGCCTGCATGATGCTAAGGGGAAACTACCTGTGTGAGCTGATATCACAGAGGGTTTTCAGAATAGCTACCACAAATCTTCAATCAGGTAAACAAACCAGAGGGGCTTTTCCCTCACATGACAAGGTATCATTCTGCTTTAACAGGTTGAAAAAAGCTGTCAAGAAGTGACGTGGGAAGCCATCACATTGATATGGAAAGGGAAATGTGCTTCATTTGTTCCATTAACAAACAAACAATCAAATGACAGCTGGACACTGTCTTTGGAGCATCATCTGGACAAATGTGTAGGACGTCTCACCCAGCAATCCCAAACTAGCATACCTTCTCTGTCAGGACACAGGCATTGTGGAGATGTAGCTTTCAGGCTGATGGGAAAATGAAGGGAGCTACCTGCTGAACTAAGAACACAAGTAGGGTGTGCCATCATAGGAAGATATGTTTCTATTTAAACATTTCAGCATTAATTCCTGATCCAGTGTTCTATGCAGATGAGACTGCAAAGTGCATTTTCTTTTACCTGTCTTGAGATTGCTCAGTGGAATAACAGTCTGTGAGGCAAAAATAGCTCACAGAAAGAGAAAATGCATTTCCTCAGCGTTATTTGTGTTCCTCACTTGCTACATATTGAGATGTTTGTTTGCTTCTGTGGTGGGTTTTTGTTGAATATCCAGTGAAGAATTAGCAGGTGGAATAGAGATCAAAGGTTTACCCTGCTTAATATCTGCAGCATTTCTCAACTCTCAGAACCATTTAAACCACACCAAAAAATGATCCAGGAAATAGACTTTCAATTGACTAGACAAAACCCATGACCAACAGGAACAACTAGGCAAAGTCCACAGCTTTGAGTAAATCATGGAGGGGGTCACTGAAATCACAGAGCTCAGATGTATGATACAAGCTACAGATAAAACTTTATGAGATTACAGTCTTTGCTGTCATTTTAATAATCTTCAGCTGCTTGTTCATCTCTATTTGTGGAAAACATGGCCTTAACTCTTTCAATTCATTATGCCTGTCTCTTTTTAAGAAGATAGTAGCATTTTTAATATTCTCCTAGGGCTGTTTTGTTTGACTATGACATATTTATGTCAAAGACAGATGTCCAGTATTATGAGATGTCTAACCTAATATCACAATTTTTTTTAGCACAATTTGACATTAGAACTGAATAATTTTTAGACATGAGTTCTGTACCTCTAGTCATCCATTGACAGTTGGGATTTATTTTAAAAATATGTTAACTCCGGATTGGAGCAGTTTAAGAACAGTTTGGACCTAGTAATATGTGATTCATAAAGACAGTTGCTTCCTGGTTCTGTGAATACTTTTTGACTGATTTAAGCAGTAAATATGTAGCCTGGTGAGACATAAACAAAGGTTTATCTGGTTTATCTATTAAAAAAGCCCCCTTAGTTTATTTAGCTGCAGCTATGATCACAAGAGAGTTAGTACTAGTGGACTTGTGAATTCAGATAGTAGAAAACAATAACTTGGTTTGCTTCCCTGATGTTTATGGTGCTGTAACTCAGAAGTTATTCAGTGAAAATCAGTGGAGATAGATCCTTCAATTTTGTGTTGGAGTGACATTTTCAACTGTAAATACATAAGGAAGGACATTCCTGGACACAGTGGGAATACATTAATATTAAATTTCAGTTTTGATAATTCAGTCCTAGAGTAGGAAAAATCAAATCATCGAAACCAATAGTACAACATCGACATCCCGTCAGGTCAGTCCCGGGGACCAGTGGTAGCAGGGTCAGGGCTATGAGCAGTGGCTGCTTGTATTGTAATTAGTCCTCTGCCACATTAACAGATATTGATGCAAGGTGTGTGGGATCACAGACCCTGGATACAAGAGTAGAACATGAAGTAGTGAAAAGGTGAAAAAATTTCCCCAAACCCCTGACCCCCAAAGTTAAATACAACCCAGGCTGTAAGGACTGAATGCAGATGGTACATTTTCTTTAGGTTCAGCAGGGAATGTCTTTGTAATTGTTGCTTTTACCCAGTTATGCCTCTCAAAGCCAGAACGACCATCTTGAACTAATAAATAGGACAATTTTAATATGTAAAGGAATGAACCATATTAACCAAAATCATACCTATTGAATAGATGGTGGACATTATAATGGCCTTGTCCTAATCATGTTAATAGTCCTGTCTTTTGGGGCTATAAGTTAGCTGACTTAGTTAGCAAAAAGTCTAGCAGGTTTGGAAATTTTGGGGAGATTACGGTACATGGGAATCTCCAGGAAGCTTTGACAGCCCCAGGAAAGAGTTCCCTGAGCTCTAATTGAGCCAGCCTCAGAATAAGAGATACTGCAGAGTGCGGCAGGGGAGGAGGAATAAAAGGTAGCTTTGAGGAAGAGAAAGGAGCACATGAGGGAAATTGTGAGAATCTACTCCTGGGGGCTATAAGACTCAGATTCACGCTGGTTTACACAGGAGGGGCAAAGTCTTGCCTTTAATCAGAGAGCTTCAAATGCATGACAGCTTTTAACAGAAGACAGCAAAGGCTAAGGAAAGGAAAGAAACAACTCAACCCACCAGGCAGTGAATTTAAACTAAACTAAAGTCTGATGAGCCCTGTCAGGGAATTTGCGCTAAAAAGGAAATTGGGGGACCTAAGGTCTCAGGAGCTCTTGACGTGAGGAGGAAGAGCAGGTATTTGTGATACTGCAGACGCCTCTACATAAAACCTGGAGTCTAGCAGAAGTCACTTTCTGACAGCATCGCTTGGAAGGAAATGTATTTGCTTTAATTTGTGCAGTGCAACCTCCTCCACACTCAAACCACAGAAGCTCTGAGCCCAATTCAGCTTTATGAAAAAGAAACAGTGTTTTAGTTAAAGAGTGTTAAATTTTTGGCTTAGGAAAATGTTGGTTCAGTCCTTATTATAATGAAGATGAAAGTTATCACATATGCATAGTATGTAAACTGAGAAGAATTTGCATATTTGAATATTTTAATATTGGACCAGAGTGTTGACACTATGTGATGACTGAAAGAATAATTTAATATTTTCTGAAAGGTCTGAAATGCAAAACTTTCAAATCAACAAGATCAAGATTAACAGTGAGCTTAGACTTGAATGCTTGCCAGGTTTTCTAATAATATATTTTTTCCTCAGTTTAGCACAGTTTTAATTTGGTATCCCTGAAGATAATGGATGGCTAACTTGCAGATCTGAGTCTAAAGGCACAGGGGCCATAACTGACCTTCCAGTTTGACCTCTTGTATAATACAAGCAAAGGGACTTTTCTGTATTAATTCCCACTTCAAGTCTAACAGTTTAGCACTGAGATATTATGAAGCTTTGGAATGAGCTAAAACAAAGATCTCTGTAGCCCATGCCTGTCACTATTCAGTCTCTGACAGAGGTCATCACTGTACACTTAAGGAAGCATAAGTAGGACAATGCAAGAGATCTCCATCAGTAAACTGTTGCTTTCACATGTGGTAAAAAATTAAACCTCAGTGGAAAGGAAAACTCTGAATTCTGGGAGAGAAAATTCCTTTTGCGAGATAAACTTATCGCCAAATAATAAAGATGGTATCTTAGAATCTCACACACATTTTGATTTCCTCCTACTGAGAGTCTTGTGTTGCAGAAAGGTTTCCTTTTTGGAAGAGATGCAGAACATATTCTTGTGGAAATAAATGAGGGAGAACAACCTGGCAAGGATCAGAGAAAAAACAGCAGCACCAGGTTTTCCTCTCTCACTGACATGGCATTTTGTTCGAGGTCACAGAGCAGACTCTGAATAAAATTGTGACTAAAATTTCAATCATGTGAGAAACATGGGCAGAACTGTGCCTGAACTACTGGAGTCCCACCCTAGGACTTTAGGTGAGATTCCTTTAACCAAACGGTCAGATTACATGGTTCTACATGGTTATTCAAAGGCCCCATTATACTCCCTTTACAGAAAAAAATGCAATTTTTTTTGTATGATTCCTTTCTTCCTATAGTAGATATCTAAAATGGGTCAGTTGAGTCACTCCTTAAAAGAGTAATTCTTTTAATAATGAAACATGACTTTCCAAAGATGTGGATCTCTACACCGTGGCTGTCTCTGTCTCCACCTTATGTCTGCTGAGGTAAATCCCACCCTCAAATGCTTCTTTTCCTTGATTTGTACAAAAAATGAGCTGGTGGAATGAAATGACCAAAAGATACACCAGCAGTAGTCACAGAAGGGGTGAAAAATGCAACAGATACTTCTTGTCCCTGCCCCACAAAGTCCACAAGCTTCTTCTGAACGCAGGAAAACAAGATTATCTCATAGAAAGGGCAATGGAGAGAGACCTCCTGTTTTTTCAGACATCTGAGTGGGAGTCAAGACTGTTTTTGGTCTTTTAGAGGGACATGAAGCAAATTAAATATTACCTTCATATTTGGTATTACTTACAAGCAAAAGGCTTCAACATAAATACTTTCATTTGATTTGAAGTGGAAAGGACTACTTGCTCGCTTTGAGAAAGTTTACATGTGGTGTGAGTCTGAAGTGTCTCAGATTAACAGCAACTATTTGGTTAACTGCAAGGACTTCACAGGAAGACTAAATGATACTTGAGACCTAGAGGCAAAACAATTAGCATAGTTGTGCAACCAGTGGAGCCTTTACAGTTGCTTTCCACACACTTAGTTGGTCTGGAGTAACACATGACCCTGAGGGCTCGGGGCACAAGGTTCTCAGCCCTGCAGACAGCAGGAGGCTTCTGGGCAAGAGTGAGGAGACCACTGCCTACATGCCAGGCACAGATTCAGGGTATATGGTACTCTCTACAGGCCCAAAGCTCCTCCAAGGCACTGTAGTCTTACTCCAGAGGAATGTACCTGAGCTGAGGAAAAGTACCCTGCTTTGTAATTTCAGGTATTCTTTTCTGCTGTCCCTCTGAAAAAGTCATCATGGGTGTTAGACATTAAAGAGGACCAGCTTCCCAAGACATAGGAGGTTAAAAGGAGCTTGCTAGGCAGTCTGGCCACAGTCTGAAGACCCTTAGAAAATTTCAAGGAGGAACGTGGCTTAGAAGCATCTGAAGGATGTCATTAAGTGTCTTCCTGGGTTCTGCAGTGAGTGGGAGGATTAAATAAACAGAGGCCCTAGAGCAGGGCTGACAGTCATTAATGAGGACAACAGCCACGGAATAGCCTGCATATCTCTGACCACCAGGCAATGCCAACCCTTAGTAGAAGGAATATGAATTGACCTCCACTGGCACCAAGTGGAGGTTGAGCAGGAGACAGGAAGTGGAGGTTGAGCAGGAGACAGGAAAATACTATAGCGAAGCTCCTCAGCAAGGAAATACTCCCCAGACTGAGGTTTAGCCAAGGCTGCTACCTCTAATTGCTTTGCAAGAGAAGACCAAGCCCTAGTGAAGAACAATGAACAGGGAGGGTGAAGTGATACCAGTAACTGTTTACTCAGGAAAGATTTTGAACCAATTTTTTTTTTTTTTGTTGCAATAATCCACTTAGGAAGCACTGTGGCCCTTCAAGGAGATTTTATTGATCGTAGCAGAATAGGCCACTAATAGAGAAGAAATTATCAGAGAAAAGGACATTTCTGACATTCTCAATACCTTTTCCATCAAAGCCTTTTCACCAGCAATAGTTCTTTTACTTACACTCTATTTTATTTTCAAAACAATGTTATTTTCTTCACCAAACACCGAGTCCTTTACTCTAATAGAGTCTAAATATTTTCTTTAATGAGCATAAGAGACAATAATGAATCATGTTAAGCATTCGTTGGAACCATCATGCAAAATAACTCAATGCCATTTAAAAAACACAATGCACAGGCTGAAATTTGTCATCTCACTAAAGAGCATGAGATTAGTGGTGCTACAATTTAGAATGAAAACATAATTCCACTGATGAGATTGTCCTGTCCTTTGGAATGCACCCCACTAATCACACAAACAGTCTAAAACGTGTCTTATGTTAAAGACCCTAACAGAATGTTCCTATAAGGGGTGACAAAATAAAAAAAAGAAAAAAAAAAACCAATCTTAGGACTCTCTCTTTTTCATGAGCATTACTTTGGGTCTTTCCAGTGGCAATGAATGTTCCACAGTTTGACGACCAATTCAGCAGAGTGGAAACTGTCTCAGACTGAGAAGGGGGCCAGTTTCAGACAACTAGAGAAGACATAGACAGACTGGCCTGAAGCTCACAGTTTTCCAAATCCAATCAACAGTCTCAGGTTCATGACAGAGATGGCTAGACCAGATTGTAAGGAAAGCTGAATCAAGCTGAGGGGGTGGGAAATTAACGGGGATGAAAGGAAAATTTTGGCTTCAGTCATTAGCTAAAGCAAAAATGAACTTAAACTGTAAAAATAAATGTTTAGGCTAGACACTACTGGAAAATGTTCTTATCATAGAGGTACTGAGGCACAGGGACATGCTGTCTGGGAGAGTTGTGGAGTGTCTATGACCAGAAGTTTTTAAGAAAAAAGTAATCTTTTAAAAGTGACACAATAATACTGACTCTGCTTTGGGGCAGGAGATAGATTGAATTGTCTCTTCCAGCTTTATTTATGTTGCACAACCCCCATATTTCCTGTATTTACAAGGTAGCGCTGTCCTTGGAGCTTGTAACATTGCAGTTACACTGATTTACACTAGTTGGGGGACTGAGACATGTTCATGACTCATGTTCTCATGCTGTCAAGTCCTCAGCAGCTTCCCACTAGTGATGGCCAAGCTCAGAGTCAGAGGGCAGCATCCAGTCTCAGTTACATGGGCAAACGAGCATTCCTGGAGGTAAAGCTTTATTGCAATGCAAGGGCTTTGCTGCAAAGTCCTCTCTACTGCTTGAGTAGGAGCAAGGGAAAGAAGCTGGCTGACTTTGAAAACCCAAAACTGCAGATCTTATTGATCTCTTGAAGCTGCTAAATGATGGAAGCGCAGCATACCTGACAAGTTGAGCAGCATCTCCAGTTGCTGTAACGTAGACCAGCTCTGTTGACTTTGTTGCTAATTTATCACAGTCTAGTCTTTGACCCACTGAATCCTGAATTAAATTTTTATACATTTGTGAACTATTTATTCTGTATGAAAAATCAATATCTTTTTATTGTTCACCTGATTTAGGATGGATAAAAGGAATATTTCAGTATTCTCCAGGGTCAATGCAGAGAGGCCTTGAATGATGAAAGATATGGTATCTTTTGAATAGAAGAAAAATTTCAGGGTAGAAAGAGTGCAATTTAGGCTAAATTTCTTTTCTATCTGTGATATGAATAATGCATTTTTTCACTACCTCATGACAAAACATAATGTCTTTTTGGAAGACAACATCTAATTCTTTATCTCTCTTTAAAAAATAATTATTAATTTTGAAAAAACTTTCTTTCTGAATTTCTTTGCATTTTATAAGAGCCATAAAACCTCCGAGGAGTTATTTGAATTTCAATACTCTCTCCCATTTTTATTAAAATATACTATAACCCTGCTTCAGTAATTAACATGAAGATAGGACTCTTAGTCTAAAAACTGAAATCTCTCATTTATTTCAAATTTTCCTTAAGTATGTTTTTGATTAAATAATTACTGAACAGCGGTATTAACAATTTATCTATGGTAGGGAGAATATTACAGATTTCTTACTCATGTTGCTGCAGTTTATGCTTTTGCCAGTGTGTTTTATGAGTATTTATTAAAGATGATTCCTTGAGTTAATAACATAAACTACCTACTAGTTTCATAATCATCACTGCAGTGCAGAAAGCTTTAGAGTTACAGTAGTTCTGCATTGACGACGTCAACAGATTTACTGCATTCATTTCCTTATGCAAATATTCCAAAAACATACATAACTTTATAACCTTATATAGTGCACTGCCTACACACACGAGTATCAAAGCCTATGAACATGCAGAATAGACTTTAAAGTTGATAGCACAAGTCATGCTGTTCTTCCTTTCTTGTTTGTCTACTGTCCTAATGTTAGAACTCTTTTCATATTGGGTTTTGTAGGTACACTTCTGCACAGTCCCTACAGTAAAGGGTGGGACTGCTCATGGTCTTTACCTGACAGACTACGTGGCTGGCTGTGCTGAAGACACTCATAGAGTCTGCATGTGAACTAAGCAGAGACTTGTGATGCATTCTTGCTCTCTATACATACATGATTTGCCCTTGCACGGCAGAATTTGCCTCTCTCTTGCAGGACAACCTTGTTTGCTCCGAAATGTGTCCATTTTTTCCCCCTCTTCCCCAAGAGAAGCATGATGCTGTCTGCTCTGACTGCTGCACCTCACCAACTCAGCAGTGGAGGCTCTGCTTAGCTGGCAAGTGTCTAGACTGCAGCAGAAGGAGAAGTTTGAAACACTGAGGCCCTGGGATAGGAACCCTCAATTATGTCACTTAGAGAAAAAGAGGGTTAGGAGGGACCCTGAAATATCTTGATCTTCCTTTGCTATTACCCAAGTCAAGATCAATTTTACTTATGACTTATCTACTTGTTTAGCTTGTTTTTAAATACTTTGGTGACAGGAATGTTCTAGATTTCCCAGCAGTTTAATTCTGTTTTTCCCACTCTTTAAAATTAAAAGCTTTTCATAAGGTCTAGTCTTCTGTGAGACAACTTAAGTCTTTTACTTACCTGTGATAAATCTTTTTTTCACACAACTCTTCATGTGGATATTCTCTGCACTCTGAAAGATTTATCTTCCTTCTAAAAACATAATTCTCAAAACTAGGAACCATACTCCAAAACTGTCCCTACTATTGTTGAGTAGAGATTAATGTTTACATGCCAAATCTTGAAGACAATATTCCTATTTATTAATCCCAGTAGGAATTTTCCCTTTTCCACAGCAATATGGTACCATGATGTCAAGTCATTCTCTGCTTCTGAGCTTCTCTAGCCTTAGATCCATTCCTGTTGCACTGATACCTGGCCTGTTCCTCATTTCTCATATTTGTGGCAATACCTGTGTGAATAATTTTATGGTGAGTCTATTTCCCTCCAGGAGTTATTTTGGGAGCCAGAATCTGACAATATTAAAGTGTAACTAATCTGAATAAGAATTGCTTTTTGGAACTCAGAAGACATGATAATCAAGTTAGTTACCAATAACTCTCTGTCCTCTACTTATCTGGCAAACAGATAGTCAATTACACATCAGAATAATGTACAAACCAATACAGAATAGCAGTCCCCAATCAGCAATTAATTTTAGAACAATTCTTTTTGGTCAGGTACAGTCAGGACCACTTTTATAGAACATTGTATAGAATTATGTATAATTTTGCAGAATAATATGTCTTAATTAATCATGAAGAGTATCTGGAATCAATACAGATGGAGAATGCATTCACTTTAATCTTATTGAAGGAATTTAAGTTTTATTTTAGGAAAAGAGCAGTACAGAGAGTTCCAGTTACATCTTGAAGTCCTTCTGCTACTGCTGTCATGGAAGTTTTGCTTGAGAAAGGACTATAGGATGCAAGACCTGCATTTCAAGTGAATTTTTTTTATTAACAAATAAACACAGGTGAATTAATACGTGAAAAATAATTTTGGCAGGGATAATAATGGAAACAGATAGAAAGAATATTGAATGGATTAGCAAACCTAATTGGTCTTAGGTTGCCTAATGCACCATTAGCCTAGTGCTTAATTCCTCTCAATCCATTCGTCTTTGCAGCTCTTACTCTCTACAGATAAATGTGGATCATTCCAAACGTGCTTTTGTTTTTGAAACAATTGTATTAGTATTTAACTGTAATCATTGGCATGGAAACTGTGTCATAAATGGGAATGGACAAAAATGGGACATGCTAGAGCACCTATTAGCCAGTGCTTAAAAAAAAGTGTTCAAAAAAACTCACAGCACTCTAAAATACAACTGTGATGAGTCCTGCTGATTAAATATAGATGACTCTTTACATGGAAGCTGTTTTTTTAAGGTTTTGGGAACATGCTCTTGACCATTCAATAAGTGGCATTACAATGCTAGGCCCTGCTGACCATGATCAGGAAGTGCATCCTAAGTACTTGATTTATTTATTATGATCTATGTTCAAGAGACAACATATCAGATTAGTGTTCAGGATTGGTTTGTTACTAGTGGAGGGGAAAACCCATCAAGCTGCATCCCATGGGTTGCCTGAAGGTGTCCCTCTGTGTGTCTCTATCCCAGACTGTAAAAAATTCTCTCACATGGAGACCAGTGTTCCCTTTCACCCAGTACATCCAAGGAGTGCTTATTTGGCAGTCTCAGTGTGACCAAGTTAGACAGAGGAAAGGGTCTGTTCTCATATATAATGATGGCTTGTGCTCTGGTGGAGTCACGCCACTTAAATCTTCAAAGCGGCTGCTTACCTGTTCAGTGGGAATTGAAGGCTTGGAAGTTAATGGTCAGGAACTAATGAGTTGGACTGGATGTGTTTTAATTTACTGAGATATATTAAAACAGCATGTTGATTAGCTTGAAGGCTAGAAGGGACATTTTTGTTGCAATGTTAAGGTGCTCCATGAATTACTACAGATGCTCAAGTAAAAGCTTTTTTTTTTTTTTTTTTTTTTTTTTTTTTTTAGTAGTAACTAATACTCTCTTCTCTCTTATGTATGAACCTTACAGATGCAAAGGCTTCTCTAAGGAGCCTTTAGGGCAAGTACCTGTGGCAGCTTCATTAGGACCTCTCTGACATTATCCATGTCCTGGACAGTTTGGGAAATGTTCTAGACTGACCAGGGAAAAGTTTGAGCCTTAATAAAAGAAAAATTAAACAAGCGAGGCACAAAGTGTATCTTAGGGGCATGAAGTTCTGGATTCTTGCCTAATGTCACATTCATCAGGCTTAATGCAGATGAACTCTGTGTGGGTTTGCCAGCAGCAAAATCGAACATCTCATTTGAGACCTCCTGGTGCATTGCTCTGTGGTTATGCTCCTGAAAGCAAAAACAGCTTCTGCCTTTTCATGGACCCGCAGCTGGAATACCCAAATGAATATGAATTCCACATTTGTATCCATCACTCAGCTCTGCAATGTTCTTTGATACATTTTATGCTTGGAATTGGTCTGGAGTCTTCCCTTCTAGAAACGCTCCTGGGAGCTTTTCTTTGACTTGTGGACAGTCAGGCTGCTGGCTGAAGTTAATGACCATGATGGTAATTTCATGCTAAACATGCTAAACCTGTGTCATGCTGAACATGATCCATGCTAGACAATGCAGCAGCCAAGCATCCCCTTTCTATAGCAATGACTAAACCAAGAGAAGTCATTGCCCATACAGATCCTTCTGGCAAAGACAAAGCAACAGGTTGTGCAAACTGCCTAAAAAATTTTCTTCTGAAGTGTTAAGGAGGACTTGTTTGGTTGGAATTGTATGTGGTTGCAAACTAGAAATGACCACAAGCCACCAAGAAAAAATGTAGCAAATTGAAAGGTGATGGGACAAGGACATCACTATGGCTCTGTGCAGCTCCTGAGGGCTCCTTGGGCAAAATGCTGACTGGAGTGAGGCTTGAAGCATAGAACAAATGAATAGTACAAAGGATTTCTTTGAGGAGTGTTGTATTCAAGACAAGTGAAGTCAACCCATTCATTGGCTGTACTCATCTTTTGGGTATGAGTCCAAAGGGCTACTGGAGAAGGTCAAAAGGAAAGCAACAAGAATAACAGGAGATTAAAAAAAGCAAATGGCAAAAAGAAAAGCAATTATTTCACTGAGTCAAGAGGAGATGACTGAGAGGAACATTACATAAATGAACGTTAAACAGCTGAAATCTAATCCCTTTGCACCATAAAAGTCTGGAATGGAAAGGAAAGTACTAAATTGCTTTGAGTTTCCATAGCAGAGAGGATAAGAGTGATAGGCTCTGTTGAAAGAAGTGGGATTTAGTTAAACTTTTGGAGACCTTCTGTCCATAAGAACAGTGAAGTACAGACATATGCTGTTGCAGGAGGCTGTGAAATTTCTGCCATTGCAGATTTTAAGGAAATCATTCAACAAGTATTAGTTAATGAAGATTTAAAGACAGTTTATGCCATCTTTGGAGGGGGAGATGGATCAGATGAAGTCCTTACTGGTGTCATTATCTGTGGAACTATAAATGCTGAGTTCAGGCAACGAGAACGTTGTGTACAGTCTTTGAAAATGAGGAATCTTACATAAAAAGGACCTCTTTCTATCATTTCCACCCTGATGGATACTGCACTCTTTCAGGATAAGTTCTAATTGGAACCTTGTGCCTTTGCCAGGAAATCACAGGGACTAAGAAGGCTTTAAAATTACTCTCTGCAGCCTCTCCCTGGACATTGATTTAAGGTATTTAGGTATTAATGGGACTATTTATCTGCATTCTTCCCTAAAACTGGTGAATGTGGAATTGAAAGATTGAAAGATTATATGGAGACTTGACTTCACCTTACCTACTGGTCAAAATAACTACATTTTAGGGAGCAGGAGCATTTCCCAGAGATAAGCAGACAACAGGGCACTGCTGGATCACACCACTCCCTGATACTACAGTTGCTGTAAGCTTCAATTTACATTTCACCCTTTGGCCAAAAACCTGGGATACAAGTTTATATCCCAGCTCCCTGGTGTTACTTCCAGACTAGATTTTCATTCTTTTCTTCATAGTGAATAATGCCACTAGGAATATGTTTATCTGAGCTTGATACTTAAGGTATTAGCATTAATCTCTAAGCTTTGTCCTGGATCTCTGCTTCTGGGAAAAATCTTGGTTAGATGACTGATATTATCAAGAAATTCATAGTCCTTAGAAATCTCAGAAAGGTCAATGAAACAATAAAAATAAGTCAATTTTCCCCTATTCATCAGAAGTCTCTAGTGCTGTTGAAGTGCCTGATATTACCAATTGTCTTTTAGTGTCTGAAACTGTTAAAATAAAGACACCTTTCCCACATTTTCCTTCTCTGCCTTTCACAAGTTCTTGAGGTTCTTTTAACCTCATTCTCCCCTCTTTGTTTGCTTAGAGGATCAAAGCTTTTTTATTTATTTCTTTTTCCTCACAAACAGTTTCTGGAGTGTTAAAAAGCACCACCAGTATACTGAGTTTACATTACAAACAAGTTAAAATTCCCAGTCTTTCAGAGCTTTTCTCCTAGGATACCAAGGAAAGCAAAGTTCAGCTAAACTGCACAATTAATTGGAGATCACTTCTGAGTGAAGAAGAAAAGGTTGCTTGAAGGGGAGCTATTCTCTTCTTGGAGATTTAAAGTCCACTTCAGAAAGCAAAGATGTTATTCTCTGAAAGTTATCTGATTTTATTTGTATTCCTGGACCTACTCTATTAGGTTATCTTCCCTTTTCACTCATAAAATCGTCTTAATGAATCAACTGTGGGACTGGCCATAAGTAAATGTATTCTTATTGACAGTCACGTTGACAAGGAAATGAATGAAAAAGACATGGGTTGCATGTTGTTTTTGCTGGAACAGCAGTGAGGTTTGTTTTGCTTTCATGACCCTGAGACAGGTAATTTATTTCTTGATTATGAAGAAAATGCTCCTTTTTTTTTTTTTTGAGGTAAATATATTTTATAATAACGGTAAGATAAAGAAACATGTGGTATACAGTTTAAGAGCATTTGGCTAAAACAGACTTCAGTGTTGGTCTACCATTCCCACACAATTGCTCTCCTTTTTCTTAACTTCCAAGAGCAAAGACTGGCCTGATAACTCAACCTGGCGCATCAGTCAATGTAGGATGGGCTCACACCTGTCTAAGAAAATGCACTGTCTGTTGATCTCATTGTCTGTAATTGTCAGGGCTCTTCTAAAACCGTGATAGCTGCAAGGAAGAAAGTGAGCAAGCACGATTAAGAGATTACAAGGGAATACACTGAAACAGTTGCATGGTAGATGTGACAAGTGTACTTCAGTGTGTTCTTACAGTGTTTGGAAAAAAACTAAGAAGATTCCTATAAACTCTGTAAGTTTCCTAGTAAAATGTAATTTCGTGGACAAATATTTCACAATAAGGAAAACAAGATCCTTATTACTGTCTATTCAAATAACGTGCTGTAACATCCAGCGAGCATTGTAAGGTATCCTTTTCACACAATTTAATCCAATATTACTACTTTGATGTCCCATGTGGGGGTTTTCTTTCCCCTGCTTTTTACAAGGCAAAGTTAAATACTGGTAAAATACGTCTGTTATAAAGTAAAATCAAGATGTTTAATTTGTTGCATACAGAAACACCCAGAAATTTTTCAGTGGAACCACATGAGGTGTCAGTTGACACCTCATGAAGCTGTCCTTCTGACTGATGAAGGTTAGTAAAAATGCCACTAAAAATCTGTGATAAAAAGTGAAGAAATCCATAGCCATATTCTTAATTAATGAGACTTAACACTCAAATACGTACACAGTCTCACCAAAAATTATGATGACACTTTTTGAAAAGTCACTTGTTATAGCAAAACCAATTATATTTTTGCATAAAAATATGATTTTTTAAATTATCTTGCAGATAAAGATATTTTTAGACATTTCTTATCTATGTGAGCTTATCCAAACAAACTCTTTTAACACCTTAGAGCTGAACCCTACATGTCTTACAACACAATATCTTTATTTTTCTTTTTGCCTCCATTCTTTTGATTATTATCTGTTTTCTCTTGTCTTGAAAATACACAGAAATAAGGGGGGAAAATAATCATTCTATGATTTCTGAAATATCCCCAAAATTTTCTTCTGGATTTTTATCAAATCTCTGGCTATGTGACACTAACAGTAGGGCAGCCAATTTCTGCTATGCATTGGAAATGTAATATATTCAAACACTAACAGAACGATGTCTCCTCATGCTTTCCTGATACTTTCTTCACTGGATGATATGACCACTCTGAATGAAATTCATAATAACAATATAATATATCCTGATTCTAAAACAATATAAAAATTGCTAGGCAATAAGTACTGGATCAAAAAATATCTCATCCAAAAATCTCCCATAAAACATACATGAAGAAATGTTCACTCAAAAACAGCTGCAAGTGTCCCATCATGAAAGCACAGCACATACAAACTTTGGACAGTATGGGATCTAAGGATACTTAATCACAGCTACATTATGAAGAATGGACAACCATCCTGATGCAGTGAGCTGTACATTAAATTGTCCAAGGTCAACAAGGTCAGGAATGGTCCGGGAGCCTCTCAAAGAACACACTAGGTCCTTACAGGGCTCCGTTCCTCACCAGGGAGGAGGAGTGTATTTAGTCTGAATTCCCACAGCAGAGGACTAGGCTTATTGGAAAATTTCTGCACCATCTCAGCCCTTCTGTTACATGTCTGTGGAGCAGGGAGCTATATCGCTGATGAAAGAATATTTAGGAATTTTTAGGAATGAAAAAATTTAGTAATACATTTAGGGATAAATTTTAGGAATTTAGGTATGGGACAATATTTTTTTAAGATTTTCAAACACTTTTCAAATGATGTCCCACCCTATACTTCATAGATTGATGTAATGGTCATTGGTTTGATCACACAGTATTAAACAACTGTTGCAAACCACTGAGGTCCCTCAGCATTAGATTTGGCATCTGACACATTAGTTTTGCTGGAAGAGGTTTACAGTCTCTCGGCACAGTCATACAGCCCCTTGTTGCCCACTTATCTCAGGCAGCCTCTTTACAGGGCTAATTCCAGAGAGGAATCCCACTACTGCCAAATCTCAGACTCGGTGAATTGCCTGCAGCATCCTCCTGCGCAGACTGCAAGGCAGTGCTTCAGTCAGCCTGACAACATGTGCAGTTGAGGACCAACCACCACAAAACAAAGAGGTTGAGGCTTTGCAGAGCCCCAGATTATGTAGTTGTGTTAACTTCTCCAGATGCAACATTTAGGTAACATAAAAATTGTCCCTGGTTTGAGTGCGGGCTTGTTGGTGGAGCTTTTCAGGGGAATGGAAGCTAATGTATAAGCTTACTGTATTTCTCAGCTGAGGCTGCTTTCAGTCACTATATCTTGGACATTTTCTTTTCTATCAGCATGTCATCTTCTAGATAAAGATTTTTCACAGTTTTCAGGTTCCCTTCAGCTCTTTTTCCCTGGCAAGCTCAGGCCCTGCCTCCTCCTCTGTACCAGTGGGAGGTTGTCTTCCCTGTACCACCCACCCCCTCTGTTCCTCTTTCCTTTTTTTATTGGCAATCTTTGCTTCCAGCCTTTGTCTGTGCTTTTCTCTGATGTCATGATTTCATTTTCTCCCCTGTTTTATTCTTCACTTTGTCCTCCTCTCAAGTACTCCTCATTTTCTCAAGAACAGTTCTGTTTCTTCTTACCTGTGTACTCTACCTCCCATTCTCAGTACCCCTTCTTTCAGATACACTGTTGCTTAAGGGGTACTCCAAGGTAACATATTCATCCTTCTTTTCATGAGAAAATAATCGTCCCACTAATTCTCCTATGGTTCTGACCTATGAATGTGCTGACTTTTTGGTCACCCACTTAGCTTTTGACTTAATTCTTCCTTGTGTGCACTTGCTTCGTTTTCCTTTGGAATCTGACAATGTCTCCATTGACTTCATCACCTTCATCTACCTTACAATCTCTTCTTCCCACAACTGAGTTATCATTTAATTTATTTTTCTTCCAGCTTGAATACTCATTTGAATATCTTCACTTACCTTTTTTCCTTTTCTATCAAGCTCTTTTCTTCTTATTATTTTTCTCATTTTGTCTCATACAGTAGTATTTTCCTCAACCTTTTTTTTTTACTTTCACAACTTTTTTCCTTCTGTATTCACTCTTCTAATGGAGAATTTCCACCAAGAATCCACCAAGAGTTTACTCCAAGTTCCCATTTCACCCATGAAAAGTTTATCAACCATTCCTTCTGCACACACCTTGCTTGATATGTGTTTCTTATAGTTTATATACTTGTGATCATACTGTATCCCTTTGTATACACCGGGAAAGTGACTTTCTAGGTCAGGGTCATCAGTACTATCAAGTTCAAGCCAATTACCAGACCTTAAAGCACTCTGAAGTAAGGCTCCCTTAGTAACTGGGGCTAAGACCGTGCTTTTTCGTGTGGATAAGTTGAGTCTTAGATGTTTTGGAAAAGTTGCTACTCTGTTTCTAAGGTTTTTGGGAAAACCTGTTGATTTATGTGAGGAGCCCATATGTTCCTATACAAGCAGTACAATTCCTGATTACATAAATGCTCCCATAATCTCAGCATAGCTATGAAAAAAAAGAGTGATAATAATTCCGACAACATCATTTCATATTTGAGAGGGTGAATATGAGACAAAAACAACATACTTCTATAGCCTATTTTTGAGGGGTGTAATTTCTACTAAATTCTCTACTCTACTAAATTCTCTTCTTTTTGACTTTAATAGGTTCACAGCAATTTAACCCTCATAAAAATTTTCTGCATTACTTTGAAAAGGCTGGAAACAAGACAGCATATTTCTTGCAGTATTTTTGAAAATCTACACATCCCTGAAACAAAATGTCTGAAAATCTCTTAAGATAGTAGATAACCCAATCCATTTAGGTTTCGCAGTGGATTCTGGGCTTACCTGAAGAAAGAGGCAATTGCATGAATCTGCAATAGTTAAAACACTTCTACCGATGAACTGTGGTTTTGTCTCAGTGGAAATACCTGACAATTGCACTGAGGCTGTTCCCAGGCATCACTGTGCCTAGGAGGAATTCTTAATTTTTTTGTCATCTTATTCCTACTAGTAAATTAAACTCAGAATTTTCAGTCAATCTGTATCTCTGTAAAATGAAATGGGTCCCAGATTTTTCTGCCAGTTTACGGTTGGATTACCACAGTGAAAGTTGTCTTGCTAAGTTAGTAGCAAGAAACAGTCACAAGCAGAGACTTAAGAAGATGGTACCAGCCAAAGGACACTATACTCCTTTCCTGCCACCTTTGGTTCCCAGGTCCACCACAGTTGAGCTCTAAACATTCAGCACTGGCTGCAGGGACAGGGTGGCTGATTATCCCTTTGGTTACCCCTTCTCGGTGCCTGTGGATACCCCTCCATTGCAAATGCAGCACACTCAGGGATTAAAGCACAGCCTTATTCTCCACACTAGTAGAGAGCAAGAGGACAATCTTCTCTTTAACTCTCTGACGTGGAATACATTCTTGATTAAGCTTTAAACCAGCTCTCAGTTTTATATCAATAAGCAGAATCCCCCCCCAACAGTCAATATTACATGATCTTCTTCATAAGAGCTTATGTAGCTTACCATAATTATACATATTCCCACACAAACAGTAGTACTGTCTGATCCTGGAGTGTGTCAAACGCCTTGGTGTTTTTCTGTGGCATCCTGAGAGTGATTTTATCAATGACAAAAGTTCATACTACCTAATCAATAACTATAGTACAACAAGTTGGGCCAAACAAGGTTCAGAAATCCTGATAAACATTTTATAGGGCTTTAGAAACGGCTTTCAAAAACTGATAAGAGAATGAACTCCCTTCAGCAGGATGCTGTTGGCAAGTTTAACAGCCTCATACACAGGATCTCACACCCTGTGAAAGCTTTAGGTTGGATTCTCCAATCACGCTGCTAAACCAGGCTCTTGGTGGATGCACACTTCATGTGTCCACCAGATTTAAAGGTAAAATTGCAGTTTGACTCAGCATAAACAACATTAGAACCAGGTCATTCATGTCTTATAGGATTCTAAGTGGGACTATGTGACTTACAGCATAATGTATGTTCTGTCAGACACTTCCATGGGTGAGTTGTGTTCACACAAGACATCCAAATAGTTCTTTCTTTAAATGCCAGTATGTCTCCCTACACTGTCTTCATTTCCAAATTTGGCTCCACTTATGTAACACAGACTGAACTGAATGATAGCATTGTTTGTATTGTATTTCTTTTATTTTGTCTTTCTAGTCTGATTTAGTACTTTGCTTTGTCACATTTATTTAACTATAAAAACATTATGTGAATCCAAGATGATACTTTATCCCTGCATCTTGCTCTAGATCCACTCTTTCAATGATAAAATTAGAATCTTACTCCTAGACAAGGTGTCAACATTTGCCTAAAAAAACTTTATTCCCTCATTTGTAGAAGCTTATAAGTAGGTCATCAGCACAAGTAACCCAGGCGAACATCAAGAGTGATTAGAAAAGCATCTTGGCTCCAGGATGAAAGTCTAGTTTTAGTGCACTTGATACCAATGCCATTTTGCTTGGTTTAAAGTTGGAGAGCAGTAAAGCAATTGGTGGATTTTCTATTTTGAAGTTTTATTTTTTATATATAATGCAGGGCTCTGGAAATATTGAGAATAGCAGTGGACAGCATCAGTCTTAAAAAAACCCCAAAGTCCAAAACCAAGCAAACAAAACAACCCAAGAAAAAAGCCACAGAAATTGAAGTATGATATATTCCAGTGAAGCACAAATTAACTTGCATTGCTCTTCAAATAATCAGTTCATTAAGAAGGATTTGCATGAATTGTTACTGATTTCACTCAAAGGATGAACATCACAAAAGTACAATTTTTCTATTACGTTAATTGTGAATAAAAGTAGTTAATGTGCAATTTTCCCCAATATAACCTTAATTGTGAATAAAAGAAACTTAATATGTAATTTTGTCCAATATAACTGAGGAGTTGCATTTTATCGTAATACATTTATCAACGTAAATAAGAGCAGAAGAAGTCATCATGATTTAGGTGCATTTGAAGAAAATGAAAAAAGTAATTTTCCTAAAATATGTATTGGATCGGGTGGGTTGTGTGCTTTTCAAATTGTTTTCATGCATATTTAATCAACGTGAGACATATACTTATGCAAGCTGAAATAGGTACCAGTCTGTGTCCCAGGCTGTTCTGTTTTACAGTTTTCCAATTGAGATTTTTTTTAAAGCTGATCTAATTAATGATTAAAAAAAAACAACTAAAATAATCTTCAGCAGGTGGCATAAACTGAGAAAAAGCCAAGGAACTCACAAACTACCAGCAAACCCTTAGTTCAGTTCAGTGCAGTATTGGTGCGATGCCTAGTTTTTCAAGAATTGCTTGGGTTTTACCAAGATTGCTGAAATACAGAGGTGGATACATAAAATGATTCATTGAAATACCGAAACACTACAATAACCTGGGAGGATAAAGCCCTGAAAATCCAACACACCCTCCAAATCCTACCTATACACTGGCATAGAAACATACTTTCTCACACCCACATGTGTATTTTGGCAGAGATGTGTGCCTGGCACACAGAGAGATGGAAGGTAAGTACCCACACACCTCTAGGTCCACAGAGGGTTAGATAAACACCATCTAGGAATAGAAACACAATCCTATGAATCTGTACATATAATACATCCACATGCATCCGAGCAAACACATAAGCATGGATATACACACCCACACACCCAGAGACACGGGGACATAGGCAAGGCACATGCACAGACACAGACAGCTCCATAAGCACACACATATACCTAAACAGCTGGCTGCATACTCACATGGACAGACAGATATACGGGCATGTGTGTGAGGGAGAGTTTACACTGGCTCTGCTAATTTCTCCTTCCTTTTTGAAGCATTCCAATTTTAGGATCCTGGAGTGAGTCAGGTCCCTTCAGGGGAGATATTCCCAGAGGAGTAAAGCACTTCCAATTTCTTTAATGTTTCCCACCTCTCTCTCTCTCCCAACAGCAGATCCAGGGAGATGAGCTGGGCACCCAGCACGGCTCTCCCAGGTGCTGCCTTGGCACTTTCCATCCCAGCTTAAGGAAGAGTATAGGATGGCAAGCTTAAGGTCTCGTCACTTCACCCCCAAAGCCTGCAGGAACAGGAACCTCTGGGCAACATCTGGACACAGCTCCTTTCTGCACGCTCCCCTCACCTCCCCATGCCCCCTCAGCTGTGGGACTACAGGGATCCCCCTGTACCCTACCTGTCCTCTGCAGGTGTGAAAACCCTTGTCCCCCTCCCCCCTTCCCCGTTTCTCCTGGCCCCTGAATCCCATCAGTAAACGTCTTCGCAATCCGCCACTCTAAACTTTTTCCCGGCTGCAAAATCCGCAACCCCCCGGGCAGCGGCTGCATCCAGTCCGGAGGGCAGGATGGGGCGGGAGTGGGTTGCAGGGACCCGAGATACAGGGATCAAGGCTGCAGGGTGTGGGATGGAAGGACTGATGTGAAAGGACCGGGATGTGGAATACGGGGATGTGAGGACCGGGATGCACGAATCTGAGACGCAGGATGCAGAGATCAGGATGTGGGATGCAGGGACCAGGACGCCGGATACCGGTGCCCAGCTCCTTACCGTGCAATGAGGGTAGGTCCTGGCGAGGGTCTCCAGCTGCTCCCGGACATCGCGGGCCTCCCGATGTGCTCGTTAAACATCCACCGGGGAGTCTCACCCCCCAAACTTGTGCGAGCTGCTTCCTCTGGGAACAATCACCCTTTCTCCCCCTCACCTTGGATCTGATCCCGATGGAAACTCATCAAGCGGTCAGAGGTAAGGCTGTGAGGGAAGGAGAAGAAGAGCGGGGGCAACGGGACAGAGAGATTGCGATCACCAAGCGATGATCCCCTTCCTTTCCCCTCTCCTCTGGAGCACCCGCTTCCCGTTCCTCTGACCAACTTTGGCTCTGCTTGGCCAGGCAGCGCCTGGGACCGGCGCTGTGAATTGGGGTCCCTTTTCGCAGCCTGGCATCTTTCTAGATTTCCTCTCCTTTCTGGGCAAAGGGGATTGTCGCAAAGCTTTAAATTAGGAGGCGACCTAGAGTTACAAAGACAGGGAGTGGGAACTGCTGGCGTTCGCAGACCGCCTCCCCCGGCACTAGGCTGCGCGGAGGGGCAGGCTGCGCCTTATCCCTACCATTTATTAGTTGACTGCGCTCCTAGTTCTCACTGTGGAGCTGGCTATCGCTCCTGGCACGGCCGGGAGCGGGATTGTGGCAGGAGCCCTCGGAGGGAGGAGAGCCCCATGCTGCGGGGCTCCCCGCGGTTGTTTAACTGCGCCGGCAGCGCGGGCAGGAACGCAGCCCGGTCCCGGGGGGGAGGACAGGGGTGATGGGGGGGGACGGGACACGGGGACGCTGCTGTCGCCTGGCAACCCTGCATCCCTGCCCCGAGCATCCCTCCTCTAGCGCCCTGATTGGACGGGGCCGCGGTGGCGGGGGGGGACACACACACACGCCCCTTCGAGGATGCTGCGCCCCGGCACTGCGACTTGTCGCATCCTCAAAAAGCCGGGAGCGGGCAAGGGGAATACGGAGCAGCGGGGAGAGCCGAGGCGGTTCAGGGCGTTGTATCACCGTCCTCCTGCTGTCTCCCTTCCAGCTGGCTTGATCAATTTGTTTCTGCTTTACACCTCCTAGAAAAAGAATGTGTCGGTGTATGTATGTATATATGAGTGGATGGATGGATGGATGGATAGGTAGATGGATAGATAAATAGATAGAAAGAAAATATACAAATGTATGCATATATGTATAAACGAATATGTATTTGTATATACAGATAGATGTATATGTATTATCTATAATCTCTACATTAACTCTCTATGTTCTAACTCTCCTATATGGGAAGAAAGAAGAAAAATAGTTACTGAGAAAAGATCACTCTAGAATGCAGCAAAGCTGGATGCAAAAGGAAAAGAAAGCTACTTTTTGTGTTACAAATGTTTGAAACCAAAGGTTTGCATCACCTGGAGTGTTAACAGAAGGTTGTGGTCCTAAAGAGAGAATTAAACATGGTGAGGTGAGTGAGATGTAACAGTCAGTGAGGATGGATGCGTTGAATTCAGAGGGGGTGAGTTTAAGCTGTGCTGCATGGGGCTGCTGGTATTATATGTGGCTTCATTGCTCATTCTCTGCTATGGGGGGACAGAGAACAGCTGCTTCCTGCTGGTTGAGTGTAGTATGGAGAGGGTGTGCGTAAAATCCCAATACCTTTCCACCATAAGTCCAGCTGGGACACTGTGAATTTCTCAGTATTCAGCCTGGAGAAGGCCATTGTCCACTTCTCCCTGAATGCTTCCCCCCCCACCTTTGGACTTGAATCCCCATTAGTGCTCTGGTAAAGCAAGGAAAGAGACACTGCAGTCAGGAGCTGCAATCCAGCAGCTCACATGGGGCCACTATTGTTTCAGCAGCCATGGTTCCAGTAAGGAATTAAGCCAAAGTAAAAGGAAATAAAACAAAATAATCTGTTTCTGCTTCGTAATATTTTATGTTAAGTTATTTAACATCTGTTTACTTTTGTGATCTAACCATTACATTTGAGCTACTTGGCTAATTTTATGAGGTTTTTCTTTCCTGTAAGCCAAGGACATTTGCTAAGATGTGCATGTTAAACTGTGCCATTAAGAGCTAAAGGTAAACAGGGAGCAAAATGAAAGAGATCAGTTTCTCTCAGGTTTAACCTTAATGTAAATTGGAATAAAATGTGCATGGGACATTACATTAACATCAGGGTAAAAAGGAACGAATAGGAAATCAGAACCATGTCTTTCAAATCATAGCACAATTTGACAAATAGGTTGGAATATAATTATTTGGACAGTCTTGCAGGCTGCTTGCCAGGAAAGACTAGTGGAAAGAAGGATCTGATCCCGCATTGCTTTGTACATAGCAATCATAGCTCAAAGTGAGTATGAAAGTAACTTTTTCATTGGGTAGGACATAAAACCCACTGTGTATGAAATTGGCCACCACAGGCGCCAAGTGGAATTTGGCTGAGATGTATTGTATGATTTGCTGCAGGTCACTTAGAGGCAAGGAGGTGACCCAGTCATTCATGTCTTTGCTTCAAGAAACATCCTTGGTACCGATGGTACTCTTTCCATGCCTGCTGCTGTGCGGTGTCTGATAACACCGCTACTACTTGCATTTATACCTGATTAATAGTTAGTGAGGAGCAGGAAAATAAACCTGAACAGGCAAACAAGCTGTAGGCAAAGTCACGAGGGTTTTGTTCCCACTTTCTGCTAGGGCAGAAGATGCAGTCACGTACTGAGCATGATGTTGAGACTTACAGGTACTCACAGTGTTACAATGCAGGGCAACCCAAAGATCTCAATGAAACCTTGTGCTAAGCTGTGTTTGGGTGCTACTAGGGAAATCATTCACTTGAGATTAAATTGAGCACCTCACACTACATTTGATTGTGGATGTACCCTGGGTTAGGAACAGCGATCAGGCTGTGTAAGTTCTGCCAGAGGACAGCCCTCAATGTCTTTGACCTGGATCCAAATAAGGAGTTTTAAATACAAAATGTATTTATTTATTTTCTGCCTGTGACACAAAGGTGGTAAAGCAGCATTCAAAGTTTTTGAAATAGGAATATTTTGCCTTTGTGAATTCTCTATTAGCTAAATAATAGTTATAGCTAGATAAGACGTTTCCTTTCAAATTGAGTTCCCACATAACACCAAACAGAGTTCGTAGAAAGCTTTGATGAGCTGAAGAATTTGTTTTTATAAAATTCATGAATGTGATTAATTAGGAAGCTTACCACCACAAGTAAACAGATGTGTATCTTTTCCTTACACAGAATTTTAGCATGAGCTTCAAGACTGTACGCGTGGGAACTTTCCAATCTTACATTTGATGGCAAGATACTGTTCCAGCAAAACACTTTGTAGGGTTCCCTAACTTGCTATAAGCAGCTGTTTTGGGACACACTCATTTGCTGATTAAAGCCTAAAGTGATGCTTTAGAAAAATTGCAAATGTGCATGTACAGCCAGTGAGTGATCTATGAATTGGACCTACACTACCTGAATAATTCATGAGGCTTATGGTCTTTCCTCCTTTCCTGAGGACCTTACAGAAATGGACAGGAATAGGGCCATGGATCAATGATTTTTTTTCTGGCAAATTGCTCCCTGCCACCTGATTTCCAGCAGCTCTGCAGTTTCTTCCCCTGTGAGTGGGCATGATCCCATTCTGCAGCAGTTTCCCTGCACTAACAGTTGTGGTCATCACTCCAGAAGCAATCCTGCCATGTCTCACCTAGAGATGATATCACGTTCTCCTGGAAGTCTGCCAGTCTCAGGGTGCAAAACACCAGTTGGATAGAATGGGGCTAATTTCCCATTTTTGAGTACTCATGGCGTCTAGATGTGTCTCCATAACACTATGACCAGGTCATTCTCTGTGTTTGGAGACATGAAGTCAAAAGGTTCATAGTGGCTGATGCAGAGATCTACAAAACCCCACATTGTCTGGCTTATCCCTACCTGCCAATTGCAGGTGACACTGACATACTCCAAAGGAGTGTGTGCCCAATGGCACACAGCTTTCAGAGCAACATAGTCATTCCTAGGGAAGGTCCACACTGTGAAGACTGTAAGGGGTGTCCCTCTGTCATACTCAAGGACCTCATGGATTGCTATGGAAAACTGTGCACTGTTATGGTGGGTTGGCCCTGGCTGGACACCAGGTGCCCACCAAAGCCCCTCTACTGTTCCCCTCCTCAGCTGGGCAGGGGATAGAAAGTGTAACAAAAAGACACACTTTCTTTTCTCTTAACAACACTAATGGCTGATTAACTTCATCATGAAGCTCAGCATCAAAATGGAATGTCTTCTTTTCTTATTGTTAAGTGGTTTCGAAGAGATTTTAGGTCAATACATAGAGTGCAAAAAGTCCCCATGTACAATAACAATGCTGATCCTCTTATGGCTGAGTCATGTGGCACCCCTTGGGCCTTCAGTGACATTATTTTCTGTCAGATGTCCTGTGATGGGTTTTCCAGCTGACTGAAGAGATACTGACCTAGCGCCAACATGAAGAATATGCCATGACACACTCAGGCATTTTGTGCATTCTGGGCCTTTCTCATGCACAGGGACACTGGCAACTCTGACTACAAGGCTAAACACAACAAAAACCTGGGCTTCATGTGGTATGGTCTGGAAGAAAGACAGAATTCAACATGGTCTGTGCACATGCAGCAGCATCCTCCCTTCTGCCCCCACCTCCCATGTCCATTAGTGTCTTTACCTACCTCTTCTCCTCAGCTTCCCTCCAGCCAATTTTCCAGTTTCCTTCAGTTTCCCTTGGCCTTTTTCACCTTCTTCCTTTTCACTCTTTAGACAGCTGGCTGCCTGCTCATGCCTGTTGGCCATGTCTCCAGTTAACCCCAAGGTCTCCTTGCCCCTTCTCAGCAAAGAAACCTCTTTTCATGGAAAAAAACCCAGCAGCTGTTGTTCATCAGCTACAACAGGCGAAAGGGTCTGACTTCACTCTGGGAACCAGCTGCCCTCTTTCCACCTCTGCTCCCTTCTCAGAGTTCAGGTTTCCCAACATACTGCTGGGGACACACATGACATCCAGATGTTGTCCAAATGCGGTTCCTTCATAAAAATACATGAGTAGTAGGGATCCATCAAGGTCCCTGCAAGATATACAAGTATACATATTTCACTTGCACTCCTCAAACCTTCCCTAGCCAAAATCCTACTGCAGTTTGTGTAAGTGCAGGGATGAGCATATCGCAGTCTCTGCCTGATGTATGCCTGATACATGCAGGACTCCTTAAATTGCCTCCAGTTTCCATTGCTCATGACTCTGGGTCCAAGGTCCACCATTCCTCTGCATCTTCTCACTCCATCCTCCCTAAGTCTCTGATAAAGGAGGTGATATTTTCTTTTAAGGGACTCCAGCCCTTTCCCAGGCTGCCCAGGAGTCTTCCTCATAAGGGGACAGGGCATGACACAGCAGCACATTTCAGTCTCTGCCATATTTAAATAAACACAAGCAGATGACCCTATTCTAAAAAATCCTGGCTGCTATACCTTTTTCTTACAGTGTGAATAATTGGGTACCAAATACCAGAATCACTTACACATTTTGCTTTTGACTTAAGTCACCTTTATGTTTCTGTGCATTATTATTCTCTTTTTTAGAACTTGAGCTGCTAGCAGTCTGGCTTCTTCAAACTACTCCTCCCTCCCCCTTGAAAATCCCCTAACAATGTTTCTTCTCTTTCAAAACACTGTCCCTTCCTCCATCGAAGGAATTACTGCATTTACATATTTTGTTTAAGGTGCTTAGGAGTTATTGACAAGTTTGCCTTGCCCCTGGGGGAGGTGATGCAACACAGTCAAGCTGTGAACCACTTAAAGCTTGACTGGCTCATCGAAGGGATTGCTTGGGACTCTGAATTAGGGCACAGGCCAAGAAATGTAGCAGAGTGCTGTCAAGAGCTGTGGCATACAGATCCATTTCTTTTATAATCCTATCATATCTATGACTTACCACATACAGAGCAACGTAAAAGACCTACATTTTCCCATTAGCTCAAGATATGGGCTTCCTGTGAAATAAATTTACTCACAGCCTCTATGCCACTGCTTTGCAAGCCTGAAAACCCTGTCTTTATTATGTCAGTGAGTGTATTTCAGAAATCTTTCACACTGAGAATCCATCTGGATATACTACTTTCTCAATGTCCTGCTGAGATTCTGCTTTGCCACTAGTTAAAAATGAATGGATAAATTTATAAACAGGAAGTTTATTGTATTTGTCTTCTGAAATAGAATCTAGATTTTATCTTGGCTTGGATTTTTGTTGTTGGTGTTTTGGATTTTGTTGTTGGGTTTTGTTTGTTTTGTTTTTTTTTTAATCTTTTTCTCTACCATTTAATTTTATTAGCACCCCTGGAAGGAATAGTGAGTCCAGAATTAGAAAGCTGAAATAAAAGGAATGAAGTTCTTGGAAATGAGACTGGAACAAAAAAAGCAAGAGACCCAAATCAGTCCTAAGCTAAGGATTTTGACTTTCTCTTAACAAAGGCAGACCATTTTCCACAAAGAAAGACATACCTGTGCTTGGAAAACTGCTACTAGCACAAAATATAATTGAGCAGATAGTGACAAAAATAGCACTTGGTCTGTTTAAAAGCCTTTTATTGAATACTGCTTCCTCCCCTCCCCGAATGATGATGTCCTCTCTAATTTAAGAAAGGTCAGGAAATACAGGTGAATTTAGAGAGCTGTATGTTTTTCTTCAGCTGGTTCTATTTAAATTGCACACCAGCAGATGTGGTTAAGAGAATAACTTGAAGTTTCAAAGCAATGAGAACTAGCATTGATAGTGGAATCTTAATTCAGGTCCCTTGTGCATGTTGACACACTCTTTAATTGGTTTAACACTGTCTTTTTTTCTCTTTCAGAAAATCCTGACACATTCAGCACCTTTAAGAAATAGGGCTTTGTCAATAATTTGATTTCCCTGAACTTCTCAGTGACTCTGCCTTGCACCTTGTATACTGTGCATTCCTACCCTTCCTTAGAGGGTCCATTTCTTTTCAGAAAAACATTCAAGTGTTTTGCAAACGTCTTTTTTTCACTTAGTTTTACTCCATTCCTGAGGTAATGGGTGGTACTCTGGCTTTCCATTTCACAGACAGGACATAGCACTAAAACCTGAAAATGTTAGTGACTGCAGTACATTTAGTTTTACTCCATTCCTGAGGTAATGGGTGGTATTCTGGCTTTCCATTTCACAGACAGGACATAGGCATTAAAACCTGAAAATGTTAGTGACTGCTGAGTACTTGTTTTTTTCACATTTAGGAGCTATACATTTTCAGTGTAGTTTACATTATACCTTGAAACAATGTCTGTCCCTCACCATATTTTAAGTTTGTGCTCCCAGTTGTTGGGTTTTATCAGGTCCTAGAGTTTGACTGGGAGAACAATGTTTTCTCAACTAAATCTTTTTATATAAAATTCTGCACAGAGACAGAGAATCAACATGGAAAAGTCCACATCAACAACTAAATTTTGGCAAAGGTGCAAACCATCATAATCTGGGCTTCATGATGGGAAATGCTCAGTATTTGAGTACTGCTTTATATCAATCCCTGAGTTTTAACAATAACTTGGCATTAAATAAAAATAGAGACTTTGGTTTAGAATACCAATTAACATTACTGAGGTAATGGTCACACATTATCCAAAGGTTACTGACACCTCCACTCTACAAAGCCAATTTCATGAGTTCTATGACAGGGTAGGGGATGAAGTGTCTTGCCCTTTTATTTGTATCTGTCTCTTATACAGTGTCTTTGCCAAATATGTGTTATTTTCGAACTTTATAAGGACATACCTCCCTGGGTCTTTCTCCCTTCTTCCCAAACAAGGGGAGGCTGAGATCCCCTGCAGATACTTGACAGAGATGGTGGACTTTGCTCAGTCTTCCTATTGGAGGAACCTACCATTGTTGGCTCTTATGTAGCCATGAGGCTCGTGATGTGCATCAGTACTAGATAGCCTGACTGTGGACAACAGCCATTTACACATCCTAATTTTCCATGCAAAGACTTAATGAAGGTAAAATCCTCTTAATTTTCTAAATAATAAAAGGCAACCAACATCAAATCCTCTCACTATAGTATGCCCCTATGTTAGTGGGCTTCACTTCTAAAAGGTCTGATTTTGGCCTACTGTGACAAAAGGCTTTTGGAAAAGAAAAGAAAAGAAAAGAAGAGAAGAGAAAAAAGAAGAAGACAAGAGAAAAGAAAAGAAAAGAAAAGAAAAGAAAAGAAAAGAAAAGAAAAGAAAAGAAAAGAAAAGAAAAGAAAAGAAAAGAAAAGAAAAGAAAAGAAAAGAAAAGGGAAAAGATTCCCTAAGCACAGATCCTAGATGGACTGTCCCCTGGTAGCTTTCTTACCGTGTGGAAGAAGCACCTCATGTGGTGACAGTTATCAGATCCTGGCCTGGGTACAGAAATAGCTTCCTAAGAATGGTGTTTTGTGATCACATCAAATGTCCATTCAGGACAGTATTTTCTGCCTAATCCTGGTCAGTAGCATATGCTTAGAAAAACCTGGAGACTGGAAAAAGTAGAACATTTTTCTCTTGATATACCACTTATGGCTTCCGGCAACCTATGCTTTAGGGACTTTAATCTTCTTTTGATCCCATTATTCTGTTTGCCTTTACAAAACCCTGCTGTGGGGATTTCCCTCACCAAAACAGGCCGTGTGTGAAAAGCACTTCCATTTTTTTTCATTTTAAGCCTGCCTCAGCAAGAACCCTGATCTGTGTTCTGGGAAACCACAAATACTTTTTTCTTCCTCATCCTCTTCACATTATTCATGGCTTTAGACATTTGTCTTATCCCTCCCCTGCATAAAAGAGGAAAAATTCCAGGCTATTCAGTTTTCTTTTCCCATGATTTGCTTCTGACCACATTTTTACCCTTCTGTATTCTTTTTCTAGCTTCATAGTCCTTTTTCTGAGATCAGCACAGCACCATGACCCCTCAAGGTGTGGGAGAAATACCTATTGTATCATAATGAGGATATTGCTTTTAATTATTTTTTCTTTTTTTCACTCTTCCTTCCTAAAAAATTTCTAACATTTCCTTTGTCATTCTGACAGCTGAGCTGGCATTTTCAGAGAAACTATCATAAGGAGTAATAGTTAATTTAGGATCAATTGTACCATAGACAGAGCTTGAGTTATTTTGTGTCTCATCTGCAGTTTTTCACATTCATCAGTAGTCACTTTAATCTGCTATTTTATTGTCCAGTCAGTTGATATTGTGAGATCCTTTTGTGCCTTGTAGCTGCTAGTTTGACTTTTTACTACTCTGAATATCTCTCTATATAAGTGACAGCCTCATATCTCATTAGTCAATCATTTTCCAGCCTTTCCAGACTATCTTAATCAGTATCAGCCCCAGAACAGACATTTTGGAAACTCACCGGGGGGCTCTTCATAATGAAAACTGAACATGAATCTCTACCCTTTGCTTCCTTATTTTCAGCCACCTTCTACCTACTCTTGTCTTTGCTAAGTTTCCTTGAGACTCTTTTATGAGGATATTTGTCATAAATGTTGCAAAGATCCAAACACAGGTCACCTGAATCTGTTTGCTTAGGGGCTTCAAAGTGCTCCTGCAGCCATGTGCAGCAGAGCTTCTTCCATATCAAGAATCTATTCCCAATAGATTTTTGCACACATTAGTTAAGGCCATTCTTTGCTAGTTTTCTTAGCAACTTTCTGGTATGACAGATTTATTCATCACCCCCAAAATGTTTTTAAGCACCTGACTTATTCTACTCCTTTGGTAACAGGGTTGAATTAAGAAACAGGTTACAGACAAAAGAAAGTAAATCATCATTTTCTGAATCCTTTTATCACTTGGGTCTAGAAAGTTTTTGTCATTGATTTTATCATTTTATTTTATATGTCTTTGCTCTTGACAACTGGATTTGAGACAGATCCTCAGAATTGTCACCTGTAAAGAAAGGCTAGGGTGAACACTGATGCATAAAAATTATATGTGTTTCCTGTTATAGCCTTAACATCCTTCAGTGCTTCTACTATACCTGGACTATTTATTTACCCTCTAACTCTGACAGCTTTCTTCTGATGTAGTAGAGGAAAAAAAATTGCTTTTGTAGTTATGCTTTTTTTGCACATTTCACCTCAAAATTCTTTTCCACTTAATGTATGACACTGAAGATTTATAGATCATAAAGCAATTGCCTAAATCCCATCTCTAAGCCCAATAGGCAGTTGACTGCAGAAAGGGGAATAATGTAAATGCAGTATATTAAGAATGAAATTTCCAACTATTTGTGAAGGTATGGTTATCTGTGGCTATTTGAATGGCATCTGAAGTGGCTTGTACAAGTTTGAGGTAGATGCCAGGACCCTTAAGTTTAATTTAGTGCAATCTCAAAGTACACTTCCAGCTGTCTCTTCCATCAGTCCAGCAACACAGGTTTACTTCATCAGTTCTTACCCAGCTGTCAATGCTTACTTTAGAAAGTCCTGCAGAGAAATAAATGGGAAATACTTTGCTGACACTACTCAAAGGAATGCTCATTCCTTGGACTGGCAATTTCATTCCTGACTCCCTCACCTTTCTGGTCATACTTCTCAACATTAAGAGAGTCAGAGATATTACCCTAGCAGTAAAACACCCCTTTTTCCCTCTCTCTCTGTTTCATATTTCCTGAATTGCTTTTATGAGAGCAAAAAAGGAGCTGGGAAGTGAAATGCCTAACCTATTACACTTGACTGATCAATATATATCTTTTTTTGCACTACAGTAGAAAGATGAAGTTGGCTTAGGTGGTTTCACAGCTTACAACTAACTTTCTTTACTTCAGTCTAGGCAGACACGAAGGAAACCTGTGCATAGTAATGAATAAAAAGGCTTGAGGACATCTGCAGAGAAAATACTTCTCTCTGGTTTCAACTCAGTGGGTCTTGTTGGTATAGTTCAACTAGAGACAAAAGACAACTAGCACCAAGTGCTTGCAGAAGGCCTGGCAGATTTATTACAAACACCAATTACCTGCATATAACATAAAAACACACACTGCTAAGTGCTTGAGAGAGCCCTATGCTAGAAGGGTGACTGTCAAAATAACTTTAACTTCCTGAATCTGCTAGTCTAGATAAACATCTGCTACTGACAAAGCAGATGAGACAGGCAAAGGAAAGATTTGGTTTGCCATAGGTTATGATCCAAGCAACTGAGACAGAAGGAAAAATGTCTGAAAATCAGTTGACACACCAGCTGTGAATTGTGTCACAGAGAATTGGACCCCAAGAGTGTGAAACACCTATGACATAAATGGGAACAGTGGAACAGCCACTTTTGGATCACTACATAGTCAATGGGGAGAAACAACACTTTTTTTTCACCTCTTTGTTTGAATTTAGGATGTGGAACTGATCTTACCCGTTTTCAACAACTCTTTTTAGATGTAGGGTGTTAGATGACTCACATCCTTAAACTGCCTGTTTCCCTCTGCTAATTGTAAAATGAGTTTTTGGGGCTATCTCACACAGAATTGCACCCTGGGCATTTGACCAGATGAATACCTCTGTAAATGCTATAATTGATGTCTATGTCTGAACCCTAAAAAGAGCCTCGGTAGCACAGTGGTGCCCAGCCCTGCAGTTCACACAGCCACAGCACAGCCACAGAACCATTCCTCCCCTCTGCAGCGTTACTAACACTGTCACTTACTGAAACTGAGAGGATTAGAAAAGAATAAAGAAAATCCCCACTGCTTTTTTGCCTTGGGGCAGCAGAGGAACGGACACGCCAGGATCACCTTGATTTATAGAGTGGCATCCTAGTCAGTCTCATGTATTTAATCCTTTTGTGCCAGCAGGAAGTTGAAAAGTCTGGCCTGCAAATATTTAATTATATACTAGTAAAGCTAATTAAAAAAAGGAGATGAGAAAGAAGAAAAAAGTCTTTTTAGGATTTGTAAAATCTTACCTACTCTAAACCTAAAATTTATTTCCGTGTGACTGAAGGCTTTCCTCTAACAATGTATGAGGAAACAACATTGAAATGGGAAATAAAAGCTACAGATAACATGCTTTTTATTTTTTTTTTATTTTTTTTGTCTTATTAGACTTGGAGAAATAGCAGCAAATATTTTTATATACTGTTTTGCTCTGACTGACACATTCCTGTTCAAATTTTAATGTTGCTAACAGCCATTCTTTCAGTAAGAACATGGTTTTGTGAATAAATTCTGCATATGTTATTTCTTACAGTGTTAAAGCTTTGTCAAATAACTATGTCAAATACATATCTGTGATACCATATGAATGAGACAGAGTGGAGGTGACTGCATGGAAAATGAACTTTGCAGCCTTTCCCTTGCACTATTTCCTAATGTGTTTCTCTCAGATATTGGTACTGTAAACCTCTGAGATGCTCCTGATAAAAGTGTAATAAAACCAGCAAAATAAAAATCAATTCATTTCTAAGTGACTTTCCATTAAATAAGCATTCTTCACTTATTTCTTTGTCCCTGGAATTACACTTGTCTCAAACCTAGAAAAGGGGAGATCCAGCACAACCACATTCTACCCTATTTATATTTGTTTACACACACTCCCCTAAACAAATCCTTCTAATTTCATACTTACTGCCTTTTTTTAGTGTGGAAGTGAAGTTGTTACCATGAGAAATATGGTAAAATGGTACAGCTTTGTGATAAGATTTACCACTTCAAAGAATCATAGAATCATTTAGATTGGAAAAGCCCTCTGAGATTGAGTCCAACCATTAGCCCAGCATTGCCAAGTTCACCACTAAACCACGTACCTAAGTGCCTCATCTAGACATCTTTTAAATGTCTTCAGGGACAATAACTTCACCACTGACTGCCCTGGGCAGCCTGTTATGTTAGTATAGAAGAATTCTAAGTATTTAAGTCTTTAAGGCCCTGACTTATTCAAATGAAATTAATTTTGAGAGTTTTGGGGATTTGGGGATGAGATTTGCAAGCAGAAATTAAGGGTTTGAAGATATGAAAATGTTATCTAATGCAAATTCTTCTGGTATTCATAAAATCTCATCTCATTGAACCTCATTTTGGATGTGTCTGGAACCTGCTGCTGCACAGTATGGAGTAAGCCAGCCCCCACCTCTTGGGGAAGCCTCATTGGCTTCAATGAAATAATTATCTGTTTCCTAAACATTCCCTGCTGTGGTGGGGGAAAAAACAGTTTCCCACCTAGAGTTGTAAAATGGTAACCCCCCAGGGGGTGGTGTCCCTTAGGGTTGAGTCAATGAGAGCCAATTCTGCAAATTCTGCAATGAGAGCCAATTCTGCAAAATATAAACTTATCACCCAGACCGGAAAAGAAGGGTGGTGGTAGTTGTAGTTGTTGGAGAAAGTGGCCATGTTGTAAAGCCACGAGGAGAAGGGGCAGGAGCCCCGCTGGGGGGCTATGGTCCCCCCCACCCTGGCTGGGGAGGCTACAGGGACTTGGAACAGTGTTAGACTGGGCTAAGTATCTGTAGCTATAAAGCTGAAGGAGTTTTCTCCACCGTGAGTGGGCAGACGGAGCAGCGGCAGAAACAGCACCGACCGGAGAGACTGTGGCAGAAAGCCAAGAGATAAGGAACAAGCACGCAGCAATGCAGAGAGAACTCCTGCAAGGAGAGAGAGAGAGAACCAGCAGCAGAGAGAGCTAAACTCTACAGAGAGAGTTGGGGTAAGAACTGAAAATCAAAACCCCCAAACTCCTTTTGAGATCCCTCCTAAAGTGGAGGGGGTGGACTCCTACTGGATGGAAGTCCTAAAATGCAGCATGCACTGCAGAGAGAGGAGCTGAGAAGCTCAGGCTTCCCGGAGTTGGACTGGGACGGCCAAAAGGAATGCAGAGGAGAGCTTCGCCCCCCTGTTGCTGCTAAGCTAGCAGCCTGAGATCAGAGCACGGGAGCTCTGCAAGGGAGTTTGAATCCCCTGAGGATACGGACCATCACGAAGGCTTCTGCACTTTGTTGATATGATGTGGTGAAGCGACCTTTGTCCTGGTGAACGCAGCCCACGGAAGAGAAAGAGCCTTACCTGGAGTCAAGGGGCTGAGAGGGGCTTGGAGGCCTCCCTCGTATGTAATGACAAAAGATCCAGCCACAGCTGCTGCATGGGAGAGAGAGAGAGAGACTGCTGCCCTAGAGAGACTGCTGCTCTGAGAGTGGAAAGGATCTCTTCCTTCTTCCCTCCTGGACTTTTATTTGGAGGGAGAAGAGATTTGATCCATTGTAAATAGTGCTTTATCATAGAAGAGATAGTTAAGATTGTATATGATGTGTTATAATATTTATTTGTGCAGTCATTGTAATATAATCCCTTTTCCCCATATTGAGTCTCGCGTTTTTGTCTGGAAAACCCATCTCACACTGGGACGAGATGTGGGAGGGGGGCTTAGACTCTAGAATTGGATTTTTGGGGCTCTCAAACCATTACATTCATTACATTCATTACCCTTAACTGAGGAGCCTGATCCAAACCTGCTTTGCCTGTGACCTTTCACAAATCCATTTCTCCAGAGCTTTTTGCACCCAGTGGATGCTACAGGGAGCTTGTGTCATGTTTGCTCTGCACCTGCAGACAGCGAGATGGCAGCTCCCACACCACTGTGGGATTGATTGATTTCCCCTTGGGTCCCTGGGTTGTGAGCTTCAGTTTGAGGACACTGTGCCAATAGGTGGGATTCATCTCATTAAAGACAGATATTAACAATGCAGACGTATTTGTGTGAGCTATTCACTCAGAGCTTGCTTTCTATGTCTGCCTAAGGATGAGGTGAAGCAGCCTTTTCCCCTCCAGTGCTTCCAAAGGCCGCCTCAGGCAACCAGCTCAGGTGAAGATGTCTGTCCTGCAGAATTAGGAGAGATGGATCCCATCTCCTGTAGCAACAGCCTATTCCTCCAAATGTCTGTGTATGGATCACGCTGTGGGGCTGCTCATATTTGGAGGGTTACTCATATGCATCAGTGCTTCTTGATGTGGGTGAGGGCGGTGAAGCACTGGAATAAGTTGCCCAGAGAAGCTGTGGACTCCCCATCCCTAGAAGTGTTCAAGACCAGGTAAGATGGGTCTCTGAGTAATCTGGTCTAGCGGGAGATGTCCCTGCCCATGGGAGGTGTCCCCTGCACAGGGGAGTTGGAAATAAATGATCTTTAGGGTCTCTTTCAACCCAAATCATTCTATGACCCTATGATTTCTTAATCATAAAATGTTTGAGCTTTACCTCCTGATTTTGGAAAGCCTGAGGCTTGCAGCTTTGTTATACTAATCTTTTGTTAAATTCCAATAAACCTTACCTCTTTCCTTGCCCAAGGTCTCATTTTTACAGGGACTATTCTACAGCAATTTATTTTTTATGTGTCTATATTTAAGTTACACTTCATCTGGGGTACATTTATTTGTAGATAAAAGGATGTAGAAGAACTGGACTAAGAAAAGGATCTCAGAAACTTGTTTTGGTGATGGGAACAAACATTCCCTATATTGCTATGGCAGAAAAGTTTTTTTCTTCTCAGTCTTTTTTCCATGCAATGTTTTTGTTTGGATTGTGAGATTAGCACCACAAATACTTAAAAAATAGGAGTGATATGAGCTAACGCCTCTTTTTTTTTGTTTTGTTTTGTTAATGAGCCAGTGCAAACAATGAATCCTCAGAAAACCACTGCTTTGCTTAGTGGTATTTGAAAACTTTATACAACTTGTTCTTTCAGTGTTTAGGGGAAAGGTGAGACCTTTCTGTGTTCCCTGTTCTGCTCTTTTTTCTACTGAATAGCTATATGAAGTCAAAAACATAAAACATAAAATGTACAAGCTGATATCTTTCAAAACAATTATGTTTTCCCCAGAAAGAAGTACAAACAGTGTATTTTCTCTGCTGTGGAAATTCACGCTGCTAATCAGCCACACCATTGATAAGAAACATAGCAGACAGAGAGAAGAACTGTAATTTCTTATTATTTGCACTTTGGTATAGTGTAGAGAAGTCACATTAAAATGACAGGGCTAGTTGGGTAAGGTGTTATAATGTGAGCACGATGAAAAGTGTAGATAACAATTACCTTACATAGAATTGTAGGATTGTTAAGGTTGGAAAAGACCTTTGAGACCCCTGAGTTAACCCAGCACTGCCAAGTCCACCACTAAACTATGTCCCCAAGTGCCACATCTACACATCTTTTAAATATGTCCAGGGATAGTGATTCCACCTCTGTCCTGGGCAGCCTGTTCCATGACAACCCTTTGAATGAAGAAATGTTTCCTAAAATCCAATCTAAACCTCCCGTGGTGCAACTTGAGGCCATTTGCTTTTGTATTCTTTGTTACTTGAGAGAAGAGGACAACACCCATTTGGCTACAACCTCCTCTCAGTTAATTGTAAAGAGCAATAAGGTCTCCCTTGAGACTCCTTTACTCCAAATTAAACATCCCCAGCTCCCTAAGCTGCTCCTCAGCAGACTTGTGCTCCAGACCCTTCCTCAGCTCCGTTGACCTTCTCTGGACACACTCCAGCCCCTCAATGTCTTTCTCGGGGTAAGGGGCCCAAAATTGAACAAAAGATTTGAGGTGTGGCCTCACCAGTGCCAAGCACAGAGAGACAATCATTTCCCTGCTCCTGCTGCCACACTATTGCTGATACAGGCCAGGATGCCATTGGCCTTCTTGGCCACCTGGGCACACAGTGACTCATGTTCAGCCACTGTCAATCAGCACCCCCAGGTCCTTTTCCGCTGGGCAGCTTTCCAGCCCTTCTTCCCCCGGCCTTTTGTGCTATGTGGGGTTGTTTTGACCCAAGTGCAGGACCAGGCACCTGGACTTGTTGAACTTATAATTTTCCTCAGTCCATTGATCCAGCCTGTCCAGATCCCTCTGCAGAGTTTTCATACCCTCCAGCAGAACAACACTCCCATCCAACTTGATGTTGTCTAGAAACAAAATTACCTGGGGTAACTTTTCCTTTCTTGTCTGTCCCAAGATGACCAATTTGACCTAGAATTTTGGCTTCTGTCTTCAAGCTTTAGTACTTTAAACTTAAGCCTTGGATGCTTGTGGTTCAAGTCCCTGTGGTTTGCCTGAAAATACAGTATTTCAGGCTTTTCTTTAATGAGACAAAAAATGGAAAAAAAATAAAGAAATGGCTCCTTTCCATAAACTAGTGATTCAGACAAAGAGATGAATACATCAAAGTATTTGCATGCCTAATTTCTATTTCTCTCAGAGAGAATGCAAGCAGGTAAACATTTTCCTAGGTTTGGCCCAGAGGCTAAGCAGAGGACTTTCAAAGAATATATAACAGCTAGGTAGTTTGCAAATAAATAATCTTTAGATGCTGCTGCACTGAAGTAGCCTGATTTTTAGTTTTCACGTGGATGAAAATTTCAACTCAGCCTTTTGGACACAACTGTGTATGATGGTAAGTTGGACAAGAAGGCATCCCAAGGAGACTAAATTACTCAGATCTTTCTAGTATGAAAGGCAAGTGGGACTACAGCCATGAAACCACCCTGGCACACAGAGAATAAGCTCCAAATTGACCTCTGAAGTTCATTGGTCCCTATTTTTGCCTGCAGACAGGAACTATTGTACTTGAATCAAATCAGGCAACTTAAAAATGACATCTAATCAACAAAGAAGATAAGGAAGAGGATACTGCACTCCTTTACATTATCTTAAGACCTTTTTTTGATCCTAATGCTAGAATGGGGTGGGCTCACCAACTTGTCTCAGTCTGGGAACACAAGCCACGTTACTTCAAATTACAACATATTTCTGCTTTGCCCTTTCTTCTGCTTCATTTAAAGTTAATGGCTCTTGGTGGCAGCTGTTCCTCGTGGGGTCTGACAGAGAAAGGACTGTGTGCAAAAACCAGCACTCCAGTTTATCTGGAAAATTGTTTCTTGACACTTTTGACTCTAAATTTTTGTGTATGAATAATCCCCTATTCTGTATAGGAGGTTTCATATGAAGTGGCTGACAAAGCCAGGACCTAAACTCTTATTTCCTGAGTTTTATTCCAAAGCCTGAAGTATCATTTCTCTAAGCACTCATCAGTGTGAACCTACATCAGCTCCTTCACTCTTGAGATGAACTGTACTAGCAGAGACTGTATTTGCTGTACTCACAGTCAGCAACATCCCAGGCAGGAAGGGTGGGAGTGGTCACAGCATGGATGGCTACACCTGACTGTGCAGTCTGTATATAGGGAGGAGATGAGCTCCTGAATGGTGGGTTTTTTGACCTTTTACAGAACTTAACGATGGGAGGACTCATTCCTTAGACTTTATGGACTATTTTGATTTGACCTCCTTTGACTGGAAGGGGAGGTTAGATAACTGTTCTGAATGTAGGCACCTGGGGTGTGTCAGTCACCTAAGTGCAGGCACGGAATGACATTTCAGATACTCCAGAACACCTGAGTTACCTGACCACCATAGGAATTACCAGAGACCCATAACTCTGGAGCTGCAGCTGGAGGCCAGTCAGAATACTGCAGCAATTTTTGTTCAATCAGCTGATTTTCACCCTATCCTGCAGATATCCCTCATCTTGAACTTAGTTAAGAGGAATGGTATCCCACCTCCCTACAAGTTAGAACCACTATGTAAATACAAAAATTAACTTTTGCAGTTCTGTTAGTGATGGTAGGGGTAGATGCTTTTCGGAAATTTGTTCAAAAAAATCTCAGGCGATCAAAGGACAAATGATCTTGTTCATCTCTTTCTAAGACCTAATTCTCAGCTTCATCTTGAGCTATATAAACTGTTAAACCTTTGGTCAAAATCAATGAAGTCGTGCCAGTTGACTCGAGGTGGGTATGTCCAAAGCTTAGCCAGATCATTCACTTCAAATACAACAAGAAGCCAAGGACTACATCTGTGTCTTTCAACCTTAAGTTCTCTAAGTACCAAATTAAATCATGCAGTGATCAGGAATAGTTGTGCCATTAAAAATGTTCAGAGGCAGTTAAAAGCCCAACTGCTACTCATGACCAAAATTCAAAATGGCCTTCAGATTTATTTAAGGCTGCAATATGATGCTTTTGATACTCCCTTCCCTTGGTTTGTTGTGGAAATTAGAGCTGTTGTGGCAGAGCAGTGGGGTTTTCAGTGACAGATGACGTACCCAGTGAAGTCTCTGGAGTGAATTTCCCTCTTAACTTCTCCTGTTGTGAAGTCAAAACTAACCCCTAAACCAATTAATTGAATTACACAAGTAAGTTACATTTATATGGGAGTATACCCTAGGTAGAATTACTTCCTTAATTGTACCTGGACAGTGTAATGAGGGCAAAACAAATTTGTGATATTAGCAAGGGAGAAGCTGGCTTAATAATTCATCCATAAAAGGTACATGATATGAATGATAGAGGATTCCTTACAGAATCAAAGCACAAACAAGAATCCCTCACTCTGTTCCCAAGGATGAAACCTGTGACATTTAATCTATATTATATTTTAAATCTACCGTGTAAACATCTTTTTAAAAGTCTTTAAATTTGAATGTAATTGCTATCACCTCTTGATTACATACACATTACATAATCTATCATTGAATCAAATAATTACTGTTACTGTTGGGAAATAGGGAATTATACAAGAGCCTAAAGAAGAACACTGCATTACAGGTGAGAAACAAACAAATCAGGGTTGGGTAATCAATCTCTGTACCATAAAATGCTAATGTTGTCCTAATAAATATGAATTCTCTTCCATTGCTTGATATACTCCCTACCAAGCATGTCACTTAGCCTGTGGTATGCTTTAGTTCAGTTTGAAGTGGCATTACTATTAGCATTTTAGCAAAATAATAATAGTTCCTTTTCATTTTCATAAAAGTAATTAAACTTATCAGTTTTCTTGTTATGCAACAAGTCAACCAATAAATGGACAAAAAAAGTTCAATTTGTGGTATTTTCAAATTAGCATCCTATACCCCAGGGATTATTCAGATATGAGGTTCTGAAATAATGCTTTTTTTTAAATTAAAAAAAAGAGGAAATAAGAGTGACACTGGAAGAAAAGCATTCCTGTCAGTTCCTGCATTGACAAAATTATATTTAATACAGGATAGCTACTAATACTTCATTGCAAGCTCACAATTTTTTCAGATAAAGCTAACGTGATGACTCCAGAAGGAGACAGAAATTTAAATTGCACTTAAACAAAAAAAATAACTTACCATGGTGAGAAGTGAAATGCATATTTGGACGGACTTTGGCTTTTCAAGGTACACTGAACCTAGAGGATGCACTGAATGGAAGGATGTATTCTACTCATGGAATGTAAATTAAAAATCTCTGAAAAGGAACTGTGCCATGAAATCTGCTCAGAGATGTGGCAATGAGCTAAGAGAGGAAATAATATTGTTGGAGATTTCATAATTTACATTTACCAAATATCAACTCCCTCATGAATACAAATGCTCAATATATTTTAGAACCAGTCCTAATGTTTTACTCAGAGACAAGAGTAGAAGACTGCATTTGATTTATGACCTAAAGAAGAGACAGAAAGATGGGTGGCCCCTAAGTCTATTTTGTCCAGATGATATATTCCCCAGTCTGACTTGTAATATTCCATATGATGAGACTCCCTATATTTTGAAGGTCAGTTATGCCAGAACAAAAGTCCAGAAGGAACTTTTATCTTCTATCCATATGCTGGCATGCAATAGGGGACACCTGCAAACTCATCTGCCTTACCATATAAGCAGGAAAAGAAAAATAGATATGTGTGTTAAACTCAATTGATTTCACCTCATTACACCATGCTGCCAGAAGGGATGGTTGCTCAGGTGTGTTATCCCTGTCCCTCTGATGGCAGATTAGGGACAGGAACAAGGAAACTGTTAGATGGGAACCTACCAAACAGAGCTAGGAAAGCTCATGTAGATGTTACCAAATTTTCTGAATAGTTTCTTTTAGGCTTTCTGACTCAGAAATTGATCAGTGAGGATTTACATTGTAACAAGAATTTATTTTTCCCTGTTGTCCATGGGACTTTCATAACCGTTAACAAAATATTATGCCTTATAGTAATTGCTTTATAGTCCTGTGGGTAAGATGCTTGATGTGACACAGATGACACAATCTTTCTTGTGTTGCAAACCTGGTCTCGGACCAGATCTTCAAAAATGTTCGGACCCCTAAATGTAAGTATATGTTCCAGGAAGATTTTCTAGTCTACTAGCTTTAAGTACTTCCTTGATTTCATTCACGGTTACGCACTGCAGGTGCGTATACACATGCACGATTGAACATCTCACAAGGTGCTTATATTTATCAGCCTGCTTTGCCCTTAATTTCTCAGCATAACAACTGTCTTTAGCTGACCTCAGTCTTTACGAAATGAGCAGGATCAAAACTATTTTTCCCTTTTTATATACGTATGCAGGCAGCACAGCATGAGCAGGCAACGGGGCTTCTCTTATAACAATGAACTTAATTAGATGATCATAAGATTCGAAAGCAAGAAGATTACCTCCAATCAATACAGTATCTAAGCAAGTATTTTCAACTGCACTTTCAGATTTCATGAATTGGCAATGAACAGACACCTCTGATTTGGGAATCTGTGACTTCAGTGAACCTTAACTTTTCAAAGTAGTGATGGAGTAGAGCTTTGTTTTGACTCTCTGGCCACATATGATGGCAAACTTGCATTTTTATTAATTTATGTTCTTTAATCTTTAATATTATGGGCAGGAAGAACAAATAACTGTCTCAGTATATAAACACTTCACTGGAAATGAACAGATGAACAGATTTCAATCCCAGAAGTTTTCATCATGTTCATCTAATTAGCTTTCTTATATAAGAAAGGTTGTGGTATTTCAAACAGTAAAAGAGACTAATTTTCAAGTTGAAAGTTTGCAGCTAACTCTTAAATCTGTTAATTTATTTTGGAGACATATATGGAGCAAGCTTTTGACTCCTCCAAAATTCCTTTAATTGCTCAATATATTTAAATCATAGAATCATTTAGGTTGGGAAAGACCTCTAAGATCATCAAGTCAGAAAATAGCTGGACCTATGAGACTCATGTAAAGTAACACATGGAGACAGGAATAAAATCTGAATTTTGGAGTCTTAGTACAGTGTTGTCTATAGCAGGAGTCTTGACTTCTATTAAAACCAACACCTGGGTTTTCCTTTAAACATCTAATACCTACCAGACCAGCAGAAGGGTAGTAACCATGGCCTATACACTAAACTTCAATGACAGAGTGTATCATCAAAACAGCACATTTGTCAAAAAAATATTTGAACATTTTAAAATATTTTAAGAGAGCAAATAAATCTGTTTTCCCACAGCTGAAATGATTACTCTCCCCACCACAAGTTTTAATGTCTGTTTTAGTGATAATCTCTGCTGCCTTGAAATACACAAAATAATGAACAGCTGCTCTGGCTGATGAAATGCAGAAGCAAAGTTGAGGTACTAATCTCTCATAAAAACGGTTTATTGCATCTGGAATAAAAAAGCAGTTGGGGGTTATTGTTGATGCAGAACAAACCATAATAGAGATAAGAACAAAATAAATGTGTTCATCCTCTTCCTTTCTGAAATCTGACTTTGCTACCTTTATAACAGACATTTGGATGATGTGCACATCAACAAGGTTCTTGGGAGGAATGATCTGCATTCACTTCCAGGTGCTGTGTCTGGACACAGTGCCTTACCTGTTCCTGGTTTCAACTGAGAATGAGTTAATTCTTTTTTTAGTGACTGGTATGGTGCTGTGTTTTGCATACAGTATGAGAATGATGTTGATAACACACTGATATTTTAGTTGTTGCTCAGTAGTGCTAAATCAAGGACTTTTGAATTTCCCATGCTCTGCCAGTGACCAGATGCACAAGACTCAGCAGGGGAACATGGCTAGGGTGGGTGACCTAAAATGGCCAAAGGGATATTCCATACCATAGAACACTGTGCTCAGTATAGAAACTGGGGGGAGTTGGCCAAGAAGTGCCAATTGCTGCTCATGGGTGGGCTGGGCATCAATTGGTTCGCGGTAAGTAATTGTGTTGTGGATCACTTGCTCTTCTCTTCATTACAGTCATTGTCATGATTGTTATTATAATTATAGTTTACTTTATTTCAATTTTTAAACTGTTTTTATCTCAAACCATGAATTTTACCTTTTTTATGATTTTTCTCACCATCCTGTTGGGAAAGCAGCAGACGGGAGGTGAGTGGCTGTGTGGTACTTGGTTGCTGACTGGGGTTAAACCACAACTCTGCATCATTTAGACTGGTACTTAATTACCTACTGGTTATGTTTTTGAACTACAAGTGAACTGTGTATGCTCTTCTTTTTGCAGCTATTAATTAATGTTATTCTAGACAAAGCTTGCAAACTAAGAAGAGAAGTGTGCAAGGAACATACAAGGAAATTACTTGAAGAGGAAAGAAAAAGCAGCAAAGGCCTATGAAGTTAAGCAAGCTCAGTGCCAGAGTTAAGAAAGTGTAGTAAACCTGGCCTTACTCTGTCCTTATCCACTCCATTTCTGAGCTAGAAGCAACCCATTTGAAATGGTGGAATGAGATCTGGGGAGATATATTTATCACTAGGGAACAGCAGCATTTCATAGGACTTAAGACGTGACATTTGCTGAGGAAGGGATATTAAAAAGGGAGCCTTCTCCCCTTCTGCATATTGCTTTTCAAATCTTGGATGTCTAGTGTGATACTCTTTTCTTTCATGCTCCTTGCCTAGGAGCAGGTCATCTTGGTCTAGACTGATAGCGGAGTCTTCCTCACTGTCCTGGTTCTGGCCAGGACAGGGTTAATTTTTGCAGCAGCCAGGAGGGGGCACAACCAGGACCTGGAGGTTATTGGTCCAGGGGTAGTCAGGTTTTGTTGAGCTCCAGCAGGTATAGTGGTGATCATTTGCATATGAATAGCTCCCCTCTCTTGTACCCTTTTGTTTGTTAGTAATATTGTTGCTCTTATTGTTTGTTTTCTTATCTCATTACTGTTTCCAGAAAATTTTTCTTATCTCAGCCTGTGATCTTTACCTTTTGTGTCCCCAATTCTCTCCAGCCTGTCAAAGGGAAGGGGGAGATGAAGGGGGGAGTGAGCAAGTAGTGCATGGCTTGCAGGGTTTCACTGGGAACACTAAATTGGACAATACCATTCCTAAGCCACAACACTCACTTTTTTTGGCTTCCTGGGTGAAGGAAGTAGAGAGAGGTTCATAAATTTGTCTGAACTGGGGACTGTAATTTTCCCACACTCCTATGCAAAGAAAATAATACTGTTTATCCACATAAGGTCCATAGTCTGACCCACTTTCAACTGGGTCTTCATCCTGCTGCCCTTATCTTCATAGAATCATGGAATCATAGAATATGCTGAGTTGGAAGGGACCCATCAGGATCATTAAGTCCAAATCAATGACATAGGACACCCCAAGAATCACATCATGTACCTGAGGGTGTTTAAATGCAGCTCGAACTCTGTCAGGCTTGGTGCTGTGACCACTTCCCTGGGGAGTTCCAGTGCTCAGCCACCCTCCGGGTGGAAAACCTTTTCCTGATATCTAACCTAAACCTCTCCTGAGTCAACTTCATTTTGTTTTCTTGAGTTTAAGATTCTTTTGGTGTTCATGATGGCTGTGACCAATCCATTCAGGCAGAGGGCTGTGCCTGCCCCATGATGACTTCTCCCCTTTGCTGCGCTGAACTGAAACTGGGTACAGTGAATAAACTGTCTTGTGGTTACCCAGCCCTGGCAGTGGAAATGAATTGCCAAAGGATGGCTATTTTTACTTAAAAATTTGATTCATAATCTTTTTTTGTTGTACGATTTTTAAGAAGATAGTTCACAAATAGAAGATAGTTCACAAATAAATCTTTATAAAGTCATGGGTGTCCAATAAATCATCTGTGTACATGATGGGTTCTGTGGAGAAACAGATACTTCAACACTAAAGCAAAAGTTTCATTTAGGAAAGCTCTATGTGCATATTTTATACCTTTATACTTAGTGATTTAATTGAAAACAATTGAAATTATGTAAGAAATAGCAAAATAATACCAATGCTTTTAAAATAGTCATTGAATGCAAAAGATCAATGAAACATTGTCACACTTGAAATTCTATCCAGGATTTCAAACCCATCAAGATATTACATTTTTTTTAGAGATTAATGGAAGGATGACATAAAACATGATGGTGGTTCAAAGAGAAGCAGGGCTATTGTCCGAGGATCTTCTCAGTGCAGGTGTGTGACACATCATTTGCTAGAAGGAATCAATCAATGGAAAAAACAATCCCAAATAGCATAGTCCTAACTGGAGTAAAGAGCTGGACCAGTACCACAGGTGGTGCAAATTTGCAAAGCTCAGTGGAGATTTGTTTAGTTACAGAAACAGGGAATCTGCCTATTTGTACTTTATTTTTTTAATACATGGATGCAAATGACAGAAGTGTTAAACGCGGAGAGCCTGATTTTCTTCTCGCTTATGTCAGCGTCAGTCAGGAATAACTTCACTGAATTTACTTAACACGCTTCTTTCTGCCCTCTGGCTTCCTTGTAGTTAGTCTTAATTAGAGTTGTGCAATATTTTAAAAAAATATTAAAAAAATCTGAGACTGAATAAAGGAACTTTGATACCATTTGTTGTGTCAACGAGATTTTCTCTTGGCTTGCAATAGAGAATATGTTTATTTAAGCAGTAAAGACTCAAATGATTTTGAGGCTTAAGTGGTGTAAGCAGAGATTCAGAAATGTCTCGTCTGTACTCAAAGTCAGGTAAGTAGCAGTTTGGATATGGGCTTTCCACACATTGTAGGATATTTCAGTATCTGAGGTATATGCAAAAACTGGGAAAATGGACTGCAGGTTTGTTATTAGCACTTGTTTTTTTTAAAATGTTGCCTCTCATAAAATAAGTGTTATTGTGGAAATGTCAAAACAAAATATTTCAGTGTTCTGAAGGTTTTTTTTTGTTTGTTTGTTTGTTTTTTGTTGTTGTTTTGTTTTGTTTTGTTTTTGGTTTGGTTTGGGGTTTTTTTTTGTTGTTGTTTTGTTTTGTTTCTTTTGTCATACATGAATGTTGTAAAAGTGACAGGTGGGATCCCTGAAAACCTCTTTTGTATAGGACAAATAAGTGATTTCTAGGGTTGTCTTCCCCCCCATAACTAATTTGCATCTGTGTAAACCAGAAAAAATTCAAACCAATTAGATTATGCCTGACAAGAGCCTGATACAAGCAAGAGGAGAGTGGAAATTGACAGTCTCTGATGGAAGCAGACGGTTCCCCTCAGCCCAAGTAAGTAAAGGTCCATTATTCCAGGGCTGTGGCATTCACAAAGCAATTAAATTAAGGAATTCTACTGACTTCCCACATAGTTAAAATGAACAAAACCATGTTGAATGTGGAGCATTACACACAAGAGGAGGAGAGTAAAAAGAGTGGGGTTAGAATATGAAAATCCCAGAGTACAAAACAAAGACAAGTAAAATGCTCAGACATGGAAAATTATTATTATGATAGTGAAAAAGAAATGTATTACTGCTTGGAGGATTTTGGCTCTATTTTATGAACCCTGGTTTGTGTATATGACCTTTTGACCTGCCTGCTAAGATACCTGTGCTCAATTCTCTATGTGCCGTGAAGTGTTTTGTTAGACCACTTGTGCTTATATGGGTTGAATCTGTCCTTTAACTCTAAGAGTAGGGATATAGAAATATTGATTGTTCCACAAATAAATGCTGTACACCCTGTCTGTGAGGACTGACCAGTATCAGTTTTTCTTTTCGAGCTGTGAAGCCACAAGTGTCTACCTTGAAGTTGCATGAGTCCTTCTGGGACTTCTCTGAATCCAAGTAATCTTCTTGAGCAATGGATTCACTTGATGGTTCACAGTACTGCTGCCAAGAAGAGATTTGTCATATCTTTGGACTAAGGGGAGAAATTCTGCAGCACTAGCTAACTCCTCTCCACAGGGGAAATCAGCATATTCTTCTGGTTATACTGCAGTCCTGTGATCAATATATTTGTTCACATTTAATGCTACATGTGAAAACCAGCATTCTTATTTTCACAAACAGCTGCAAGCAAATAGTGACCTACATATAGGATTTGTCCTCTTTCCAGCTCTATTCTTAACAGAATTTATCTGGAATTAATTGTAAATAGCTGGATTTGAAGGTCTCTTGATTTTTTTTGAGAAAAGTTGGCATTTAAATCTTATTCTGCCTAGCTAGTCAATAACAATGTTCTTAGCTTCTGAAACTTGGACAGATTTGTAGCTTCAGCAAACTCTTTCATATTGCCATTTTTAAATACACATCATATATTTCACAGAGCTTCTCAGCAAAATTTTTAGACATGCCAATGCGATTTAGAAGTCTAGAATATATTTAAATACGACTGAAGCATTTGGGAAAACAAACCCTAAAGGCTTTCTGTAAGATTTAGACCATCCACAAGTTAATTTCCAAAATGGCACATGCCTAGATGTAAAACTATCAGATGCTCTGAAAGCTATGACAAAGATATTAATCTTAAGATCCCATGTTCTTAACCAGTGGATGATTGAAGTCATTAATAGCTCAACTTCCTCCTGCAAGAGTCTGTCAAGTCCATATATTTGTGGTACTCAGCATACGAAAGCAAGTGAATCACTGACAGTGCTGGGAAGACCACTGAATCCCAGGGCTACACATCAACCAGAGTAACAAGCAAAATACAAGCCTCTAACCCACCCCAGTGTGGCAGCGGTCCTTACATACCCACATATGCAGATAAGGAGCAAAAAAAGGAGTGTTCCTGGTTTCCCAGTAACTTGGCTGTATTCAGATGAGGTGCAGAAAGGTTTTTTAGGCTCAAATGCCTCCACTTCCTGAGAGACATCACAGAATCACAGAATATGCTAAGGTGGAAGGGACCCACAAGGATCATTGAGTCCAACCCTTAGCCCTGCGTAGGACCATCCCTAAGAGTCACACCACTTGTCAGAGAGTATCATTCAAACATTTGAACTCTGGCAGACTTGGTGTTGAGACCACTTCCTTGGGGAGCCTGTTCCAGTGCCCAGCCACCCTCTAAGGGAAGAACCTTTCTCTAATATCTAACTTAAACCTCCCTTGACACAACTTCAGGCCATCCCTTCAGATTCTATCACTGGTCACCACAGAGAAGAGATCAGTGCCTGCCCCTTCTCTTTCCCTCACAGGGAAGTTTGTTAACTGAACTTGCAGCTGTCATGTATGAGGAAAATATACTGCCATCAGGAAAAGGGTCTCTGAACTGCTCGTTCTGAAGGTTCCTCACAGCAAATGGGATAATTAAAGTTGATTGAGATGGAAATAAATGTTGTGAGGAGTCTTTAACCCAGATAGCTAAAGCAGTTCTCGACAGAAGTCTAGTCCCTACTTACCTTGGAAGTGATGCTTAAAGCTTACTTTGAGGATGGGAATCAATGTCTATTCACAAAGAAATGGGATTTGTGGTGTCTCTTCTATCTCCATATACTATTTCTAGCTTACTGGGTATCTCCTATCTCCATGTACAGTTTCTAGACTACTGGACCATGTCCATAGGGTCCCAGAATCTGAATGCTGCTGTGGAGTGCTGCACAGTGAAATTCTGCTTCAAAAGTAACTTTTTTCCTTCTTTCACTCCCCCCCCCCCCTTCTTATTTAGGACTTAGCTTGATGCAGGGTGGGACTAAGGTTGCAAGATTTCTACCTAATGTTTTCATCAGTTCCACAGCTGTAGTATAGACTACAAAATGAATAAGTATGTCAAATTTCTTGCAATGTCCACAAAGGCATTTTCAAAAGTTTTAGAGTTTTGGAAAGGGCTTTCAAGGACCTGGTGTGTTGACCCTGGAAACCCTGAAAATACCTGAATGGAGCTAGGCTTTTAAACTGAACTGCAGAAAGCCTCAGTTACCACAAACCTACTGAAACCTGAAGTGCCTCTCAGATGGCTTCAAGCCATAACTAAGCAGTACAATCCATCTGGATGTTTTAACAAAATTGACTGTCCGGAAGCCACAAACCCCAGGAAGGCTGGCATAATCAACCCTAGAGGTTTCCTCCTTACAGCAGGATGTTTTGGACAAAACTTGTCCAGCTCAATGAGTACTAAAAACCTATTCAAACTGGGCCCAAACTTTTATTGTAAAACTGGATTGTAGTTTATTATGCTGCAGGCATGTTTAGAAATGCTACCTGATGTCTTTCAATATGTTTACACAGCACTTGTTCCAATGGAAATGAAAAGAGCAGAGTTTAAATATATACATTGCGGGATGAAACGATTAAAAACTCCACGTTGACCTATCCCCCTCTAATTACCTTTATGATATATACATAGTGCTAATTAGTTCTAAAAATCCCAAGTCCCATATTTTTAACTGTAGGATTTTCTGGAATTGTTCTTTTCTGTAGATGTTTGAATTGCATGAACGCATGAATCACACAGCATGTAAGTCTTGCAATTGTTATGAGTTAATAGGTAGGTGTGGACAGAACTGTGCAGTGTTATGTTTTTGCTCAAAGTTAGTTTGTGCAGTTTTTATCTTCCGAGATCTTTGCTGAATTTAGGTTTTAGGATGACAGCAAACCCTGGAAACCATTTCCAGGCACAGTGAGGATGGCAAAATCATCAGGAGTAGCCAGCATGGCGTGACCAAGTGGGAGTCAGGCTCGACCAACTTGATAAATGTCTATGATGAAATCTGGCCTGTTAGAGGAGGGGAAAGCAGTGAGTGTTGCCTACCTGGACTTTAGTGAGGGCTTTGGCAGTGTCTCTCATAAGACCTCCATAGAGAAGCTCTTGATGTATAGACTGGATGAGCAGACAGTAAGGTGCATTGAAAAGTGGTTGAATGTCTAGGTCCAGAGGGTGGTGAATCAAAGTCTGGCTGGAGACAGTTCCCCAGGGATCAATACTGGGTCAAGCGTTGTTTGACATCCAGATGATGGGGCAGTGTACCTTTAGCAAGTTTGCTGATGATACCAAACTGGGAGGAGTGGCTGATACACCAGAGGGTTGTGGTGCCATCCAGAGGGACCTCAACAGGCTGGAGAAATGGGCTGACAGGAACCTCATGATGTTTAGCAAGGAGAAGGGCAAAGTTCTGCACCTGGGAAAGAGTAACCCCATGCGCAGATATATGCTGGTGGCCTCTTAGCTGGAAAGGACCTTGTCAGAAAAGGATCTGGGGGTCCTTGGAGGACACCAGCTTGAATATGAAACTCTCAGTAGCACTCAAAGTGAATATCTACACAGATTCCATTTAGATATCTACTATATATCCCACAGTTTTCATGATGTAGGTGCAAATTTATGTGATTAAGGGCCATCATTCAGTCTCCAAACCTAGTTAATATTGTACTGCATCATGATTTTCATATCCAACTCTTTTGAATTTGCTGTTAACTCCTACAAGTTATTGGAAGAAAAGGCCTAGTCTTAATAACAAAATACTGATCTAAAAATGTTTCATAATATTTTTTAGGGCAGGATAATTTTACCTGGGCATGTTCCAAAGAAACTTGTTCTTGGATGAGTTTCACTTTTCAGAGTGAAAAATCACAGTGCAAATCTGTCTCCTCATCTAAAATCTAAAGACTGTTTACATAAGGGTAATCAGGGAAAGGACAGAATGATCAGGATTACAAGTGTCTGAAAATATAGATAAGACCAGATCTGCCAGTATGAGCTTTCTCTGCAGTGCATCTCAGATGATGAAAAGCAACTGTAAACTGGTATAACCAGCATTTGTGATTCTCTGCATCAGTGGAGCAGTGCCGAAGAGTTCTGGTGTATCAACAAAATCCAGGGCAATTGGCAGCTGTATCTTTCTAGACAGATAAAGCTTCTTCTGCTGAAAGTAGTTGGAAGAAAACATCTGCATGTGCACAGTAAGGTATTTGTTTGTACGTTGCATAGATGTCTGTTTACACGTACACATCCACAGTTCTGCAAGTATGTGGTGGGCCTGGTAACACCATAAAATTTACCTATCATCCCTGCTGATAAGAGCAGTTATCTACAGTCTTGCTAAATGCTAGTCAGAAAACTGAAGTCTTCTATATCATCAATAATCCTTTTTGGACTCAGGCAGAATAAAGGAGAAAAATTTAAAAAGATGCCAAAACCAAATAAAAAACAAACACGAAACACAAAACACAAAACAAAACAATCCCAAAACCAAACCAAACAAACAAAAAACCAAACCAATCAACTAACCAAAACAACAACAGCAACATCAACAAAAAACCCAAACCAAACAACAAAAAACCCCCGAAAATAACACTAAATCTAGATGCACATATTAGGTCAAAAGATCTGGTGGGTCTGGGAATGTGGAGCAGAGACTGGAACTGATTGACTCTAAGTGGATACTGGGATTGCTGGAGTGCGAAAAACGGACAAAATACCACAAAGTGATGGAGTTTCAGGTAGTGAGACAGTTTGGAAATTTTTTGGAAGCCCATTTGTTGGTGCACAACATGGGGTTTAGCATAAGAATCTGGAATATATATGGACAGGATGGCTAAGGGCTGCAGATCAAAGGGAATAAGAGATAGCATCAAAGTAAAAAAAAAAGGAAGGATCTTAGTGCACTAAGGGAAGAGACAAAGATAGCAGTTGTTCAGGAAAAAAGGCTGGCCCAAAAGACCAAGATGGGGAAGGAAGTGAGGGGGTAGGTCGGTACTGGATGGGTTTGTGGTCCAATAACAGACTTGAGTTGGGGCTCAGAGATGAGAGAAGGTAAAAATGAGGGAAGTCTCAGGGAAGAGTAAAGACGAAACTGTACAGCCAAAGAGATGGGAAGTGTTTGGGGCATCTTTGTTTGCTATCTGTACACTAAAGTACAGATGATCCCTGCTGGGACTGAAGCATGCTCAGGAAACACTGTGTTATTGCTAATTTTAGTTGCCAGGCTCAGAATAATCTCTCTTAAGCATCCATGAACTGAGATTTTCTTTTTCCCAAAGACCTGTAATTTGCTCGTCTCCTTGCAGATTTTCTTATACACACTGAGTAGAACAGCCCAAATTTTCAAATTCCTCCACAAAGAACCCTCAAACTATCTAATCTTTCTAAGAAAAAATGGTCCTCATAGTTTTTTCTCATATTGAACAACAGTATTCACATTAAAGGCTTAGCTGTTTTGATTCAAACAAATTAGCTTTGAGTCTGCCTGGATGACACTAGCAGGGAAAAAGTCTTAATCAAGATGTTTAGGAAAGTTACAAACAACTAATAAAAGATCCCGAAAGAGGGAGTATTGAGCAACACTAATTACAGGAAATGCTGGAATATTTATAGACACTTACACAGATATTTGTAGAACGATCTCTAGGCTTTCAACTTTCCTGGCCTAATCTCAGTGGAGGGATCCTTTCAAGTGATAACCTAAATATATTGGTTCAGTATGTTTATAAACAACCCCTGGATTTCCTTTAAAAAAGTGAATGGAGTCTGGCACATGGTTGGGATTGCAGCTGACTGTATGTCTTATTCATTAGGGAGTATATTTTGCTATAAATGCTTTCTTTATTTGTTTGGAAGAAACTGCATTTTGACTTTATGATTTTTTGAAAGATAAGGCTGAAGCAGTTGTTTACAGTCATGTTATATTATCTGCTGCAGCTTCAACTAGCACCTAATCCAATGATTGCTGAATACATCTTTGGTTCAGAAGCAATTTATTTTCTCCTAGTACCAATGATGTGACACTTTGGGGAGTTCCTTTGTAGCAGAACTCAGAGAAGTCCTACTAGAAAAAAATTTGGCTTCATTTAGGTTTTTGAGCATTAGAATCCTTCATACTGACCTAACAATTATCCAGGATAATTCAAAACACGTTCAAAATGGCTGTAATTTCACATTTAGCCGTAAAAGTTCCACTTACAGTTTGGTGTATGGTATGAAAACACAAATCACCAGCTATAGAAAGCCAAGGATATTGTGGTGATATTGAGTGCTTAGTTGAACAGACTTTTACAAGCAGAGCTCTTATTCACAGAAATTACTTGTATTTTTCTGATCATAATGGCACTAGAAAACTATTGTTTTAAACATAAATATTATTATATATTATTGTGGATTACAGAAAAAAGAGCCTGCTTTCCTTCTACACTTGCTCTGCCTTTTGGTAGAAAAGAAATGTTGTTATTCACAAATATTTAAAACTTGATTGTGATTCCCAGTCTAGAAACTCCTTCTCAAACCCAGGCAGCAGGAAAGGTGCTGTGTTGATCCATCTGGCTGCAGGTAAGGGCTATATTCCTTCTTATAGAGCACCCTCTTTGTCACACCACAGTCTGTGCCCCAGGAACAAACACTGCTGTGTTGGCTTATCTTCAGGCAAATGTTCAAGGGCATGACATTAACTGAGGTGTTACAGGAAATGACCACTTAGGACATGAAAACTAAGGATAGAAAAAACTATCCAATAGTAAAATACCAGCTTCTTGGACAGTCTTAACCACCCCACTGAACATTGTGAAAATGTTACTTTACACCATCTAAAATCTTGGACTGTGGTCTTTTAGGATAGAAATCTTCTCTAAATTCCTTGCTAAGAGGAAAGACAGCACTGTATTTGCTGCTACTCAGCTAGCAACTAGGAATTTATCATGATACTCTACTGCAGCTGTGTCCTACTGCTATTAGGCATGGTCTTAATGCTTCTTTTTACCCAAGAAAAGTAGATGGGTGTCACCTTTGAGATTTAGTTACAACTGTAGTTTATAGGTGGAAAAATTATACCTTGCAAGCAAACTTCTTAACAAAAACAAAACTGAAAACCCACAACTCTCCCAGATTGTGAATCTCAGGAGATATTCATTAGAAATGGCTACAAATAGCAGCAGTGAAAATGTTACATCTTGAAAACATTGCAGGTCCCTCACTAATCTTTAAGTCACGCAAAGCTAGGAAAGAAGCAGGCATTGGTGTTTCTTTTACTGCTTACATGAGCCATAAAGTAAAATGTTTCAAAAATACCAATATTTAATGACAAATGCTGTAATTTAGAGCACAAATAATGCTTTATTTATCAGAAGTGAAATAATATAGCTCAACACTTCCAACTTCTGTATCAACCTGCTATTTTGTTCCCTGATAATGGTTTTGGAGTAAATAGAAAAATAAAATATTTCCTTGAAAACACTCAGATAATTTGTTTCAGGACTCATAAACGCCTTTTATGAACAGCAATTTAGTAATACCCAGTATTAAGTAATACCAGTGGTGCTGTAACTAATCTAAAGTATGGATGCCAAAGAAATAATGTTTAGGGAGTTTTATTAGACTGATCTAATTGAAAAATGAGATCTGCTTTGGGGCACAGAAAGCTTGTGAAGCTTGTCTATTTTTTTTCCCCAATTGATGTGATGTAATTGTTACATATATTGCTTTGGAAGGCACACAAATGCTGAGGGCAAGCAAAATGTCCTTGGGCCTTTTGATGCTGGATTCTTACCTTGCTTATGTGTGCATTCAGAGGATGGCCACAGCAGGCTTGCTTCCCATTCCCAGGTGCTCTGGGATTTCCAGCCACCTTGACTTCATACAGTGCAGCTGCACACTGGATGAAATAGCCCTCCATGGGATACATTCCAGGAGAAGTGAGTGGGGTTTCTCCTTTTACTTTGGTTTCTCAGAGACCTCAGTGAGCCAGCTTGAGATCGAGTGCCTTCAGGCTTAGAAGAGTACTTAGATGTGTTGAGAAGTGGTATTTGAATATCTGTTATGACATTTTATGTTCCCTCTTAACTTTCTGTCATGATGTAGACAAAGGTTGACTGTAGTTACACTTTTTATGTGCTGTGATAACCTTCCACTGTATTAACTAACAGGATGTCATTAGCACATGTCTACTCTGTGCTCTCCTGTCCATCTACTGATTTCTGCCTCAGATTTTATACTGTATGCTAGTAAGCATCTATACAGCACTTATTGTGCTGAGATCAAGGTCCGTCACTAAGTTTCCTACCTCAATAACTTATAAAACAGCTTGACCATTGGTATCAAAGGTGCCGTGGTGGTTTTGAGGACTTAGAGTGTTGGAAAGTCTGAAGCAGAAAAATAGCCATGCTACCCAAGATGGGTAGACTGTTTATGCTGGGAACAGGATTCAACTCAAAGACAGATCTGTAGTAGGAAAGATGAATAACAAAATTTTTGTTTCTCTTGTCTTCTGAGTATGAAAAAGATGTTTCAAATGTGTCTTACCTAGATGCCTCTGGTATCTGCAGTGTTTTTTCATAATTTGTTATATAAAGAGCACATATGTCAGCTCCAGGGAACAAGTATCAATGAAAAAGTAAATAAATAAATAAATAAACACATCCATCACTCTTCTTTGAAAAATGCTGGGATGTTTAAGTCAGGCACTTATATTAGTGATTTGAATGCAACTGCTGTGCATTATAGTAACAGAAACTGTAAGTGATAGCAATAACACTGGAAAGCTTTTATCAAATTAAGTGATGGGTTTGGATCAGCTCCCAGCAGCTATGGCTTCATTTCTCAGAAACCAGCAGCTGGTTACCTGCAGCACCTTTGCTTGCTGTTCCAGCAGAGCCTTCATGGCCTGGAAAGCTGGTGGGAATTTCTTCCAGGCTCTGATCACTCCTGTGGGTTCAGACAGTCTCACACAGCTGTGCATGGGTTGGGATTAGTCCTTTCATTGAAACATTGTGATTTGAAATAGGAGTTGTTAATTTTGGTTGACAGCATCTTGGCAGAGAGAAGACAGGCAGATCCCTTCTCCTCCCTCAGTAGTTCTTGTTTCTGCTGTTTTATTAAAACAGCTCATCATATTTGTAAGCTTCAATGAACAATTCTTTTTAACATACTCCCACACAAGGATCCATTGAACAACTTGCATTGTGTCAACTATTTTGAGGATAAACATTTCTTCAGGAATGCTCATGAAACCTGCAATTGCTAAAGTTTCAAAGATAATAAATGTCACCTTCTTCAGCCCATTACAGGGTGTAGTTTCTTTGCTACTTGCAAAAATACAAGTTAGGAGGAATTACATTGCCCTCAAAAAGAACATCAAAAAACTATGGTAGTAGAATAGGACCTCAGCTCAAGAGTGTGGTAAAAACTGAGTTCATTCCTGGAAGGAATGTTAGATGAAAAAATATTAATCAGTTACTAACGATACAAGTAACCTTTAAAATGAAAGAATCACCTTTCTCTGGCTTTCTTAGGGGTTATTTGTTTTCATATTCCTTAAGCACAGACAACCTTTACCTAAATCAGTCAGGATGATTAAATAATTTTAGTGGATAATACAGTGAGAATTTACTAAGTACAGATTGTGTAGAGACCAATTTCCTGAAATGCCTTGTTCCCTTAAACTTATTCCTACTTTAAAATAGAATTCAGGGGTGACTTAGGCTTTTGTGAGCCTTGCATCTCTAATAATCTGTGGGAGTAAGGCTCCTCCATCCCTAAAAGTGTATTGCATTCCAGCTGCCTTAGGTAGCTCTAATGTAATTTGCTTACATACAAAAAGCAGTATAGTAGGTTTGTGTGGCAGTTTGCCCGGACTAATATAGCAACTTCTAGCTGTGTTAATTAGTCACAGTGGAGCTTCACAATAAAGCTTGTTTGTTCAGCACTTGCTCAGGTGTCTTCATGCTGCACTGCTTTGTGACATATAGGTATAATCTTGGGTGCTTCTAAAATTGTAATTTCTTGCCTGAGGAAAAATTAATGTAAAAATATCCATGCAGATTCCATCTTTTTTAGCTGCTTGCTGATTTCCAGATCAGATGCTCTCAGTCAGGGCCGAACCTCCCCTGCAACACCTCATTCTATCAGCAGGGAACTTTCAACAACAGTAGTTGTGAGCTGAACCACTTTTTAGCCCTTGCCATGCTGTTAAAATGTGAGCCATAAACTCCATCTCTGTCCTAATTGGCTCTGTTGTTGATGCAGAACTAACTCAAATGAAACATAATTCAAACATATTTAGAAGGAAGGTTGCCTTGAGTAAATGATTCCCAGTAGAAGCTGTAGGAAGAGGACTCAGTAGGACCCTGAAATTATGCTATAATTTCAGGAATATATCTAGGTTTCATTCAGGGCTGTATTCACTATCCAATTTGGAATCAGTGCTGAAAATACAGTGGGAAGCTGCAGAGACCAGACTGCATCCAGTTTTATTGTAGTTCAGCTCTGTTTGGGAAGGGACTATTGGGAGTTCAGCTTCTCCTGCAATGGACTTGTGGTTAGACACAAACTCAGAGAAGCAATAAGTGACCCACACAGTTCACTCCTTTTTTCAGCTTCCCAAAGCCTCTTCTGCTGTCTTTCTCCCATTCATTAAGCTAGGAATGATAACAGACGCAATGCTTAAGAAGTAAATATTTTGAGAAAGAGAGGGTACTTTGTATTTGGCCCTTTGTCTTGTTGGATTATGATTCCACGTTTTTCTTTGTGTCTGTAGCACTGGTGAAAGGTGCCAGACTGACATGTCTGGAGAATGAATAACTCCTTTTATGCACAGTTGGAGTCTGAGTACATCAGAGGTTTTGGGCTAATAAATCTCCTTAATCCCAAGAAGTAAATTCCTAAAAGAGGCTGTTGGTAAATGTTAATTATTTTCCCTGAGATGGAATTCAGAGTCAGAGAGAAAGGAGATGAAACATGGACATGCCTATAATTATGAACATATCACCAGGCCTCTTTGCCAGGTTGATAAGGAAGTGTCCTGCTCTCTCATCTTGTTTTAAACTGTGCCTGCCATCATCATGGCTAGGCTTCGCAAATGAAGATTTGGGGAGGGTTCTACCCACGTTTGTTGCAAGTGCGTTGGTGGCTAAAAAGGCCAATATGAGATAGACATGTCCGGTTGCAAAAGGCACAACAGAAAGACTGTGCCTACCAATTTCCTATTTAATGTCACAGCCTTCAGCCACTCTGCAGCTGACCTATGTAATGCAAACACAAAACTGCAAAAACTCAGCCTTTAGCTCTTGGTGATGCATTTTCTTTCAAGTCATAACAACTGTGACAGTTTTTCTTAAAATGTGAATTTTCTACTCATGAAAAGCAGCCGTTCAGATTTCTAAAAATAACGGGCACGTTTGCATGCCAGAGCTGAGAGGTCTAAAGGTATATGCCAATTTGTCAGATGGATGTGTCTGGACCATAGATTGGGAGGAAAGAACATGGAGAGCAATGTGTGTGCTGGCATTTCCACCCAGTCATGTAGCTTGGAGTAGGCACTCTGAGGCAAGTGATACTAATGTGGAAGGAGGTACTGCTCCCTATCCTCTCTCCTTTGCCAATCTTAAGTGACTCATTGCTTCGGAAATTCTTGGCTAACATATTCATTCATTTCTCACAGAAACTAAGTGTTGCAGCTAGAAATAAAACAGAAGATGGCTAGTAGTGACATCTCTATGAAGAATTCATAACGCACGGTTTCGCGTCTCAGAGACTTTAGAAAAGTTATAATTTATTCCTTTTCCTGCTCTGCAATATGTCTAATACTTCTGGTATAAAAACTGCAAGATTCAACCACTCATATTAACAGCAGTATTGAAAAGTGTTTAGTGCTTATGAACCCTTCATTCCAGCATGCACAATATCCAGGTCGCTGAGCTGCCAACTGCACAACTGATAGAGGAATAATGGGTCACCCTGAAGACTGATCTTCTTTGTGTCTGTGCCCTTAACATTCTACCTGTGCAGCTCATACAGTTTCTAACTCCTTCCTGACTCCTCTATAGGTTTTCTGGGTGAGTTGGATGCCATGCACTGGCTTTTCAAAATTATGAATTGTTGAATATCGGGGTAGGACCTGTGTTAAGTGGCTCTGGCTTCCTTCTCTCCCATTGCCTAAGAAGTTGCCTTTCACCTTGGTGGTGGAACTTCTTTGAGTCCCTTACCTCTCTCTACCAATAGTTTTTATCAAATACTTATGAACTCTATCCCTGGAATAGAATACCACCTGTGTTTCAGTAAAATTAAGCTGCTTTTTAGGAGGCAAATTTAGCAGCTAATCTACTAGATTTAAAAGTTATTCTGAACTGGTGTCACAATATCTTTGTCGTGTCAAACACTTGGACACCTTTGATGCTGGCTGATACATTGTCTTTCCGGCCAGAAAATCTCCAGCAAAACTGTTTCTCCTTAGAAAACTAACTTTTTAATAGAAGCATTTTATAAAATACATATGCTTTTGGTGAATAATTTTGATATCTCCTCCAAAACAAATTCCCCATCTACCCCAAATATTTTCAATGTAAAAATGCTCTATGACAGTTGTCATTGATAGTGTCTGAATGCAGCAGGTACTCCTCTTCTCTAGGTCTTCACTTCCAACCAACTGCATTGCTGTCTGTCTGCTCTCACAATGCACTAACCTCAAGAGGACAGATTTATGATGTCCCATGAGAGTCAGAGCTTGATCTAAAGAGATTGTCTGCAGAGGAGAAATAGACCATCAGGGATTAGAGAGTCACCTCCCATAAGGCACTGCAGAAACATTTCCGACAAAACTTTTTTTCCTCTTTAAAAAAGTATTTTGATTTTTGGGGGTAGACCCTTTTCTGATATCCATTCAGCATATTTTTGGATGCTTTTCTTATTAATTATTCAGTTTTCCGGTGCATCCTTCTTGCCAATAAAACTCTTAGGTTGGAGACAGACATCTGAATGCTTTGCAAGGACAGTCTGCACTGACAGCATAGAGAGGATGATGGAGTCAGCCAACTCAACTAGCTGCCATAGTGCTGAGCTGTCCACAAACACAGAAGCATTCCAGAGATGGAGCTATGACTGCAAGAGTCTCACAGTCAGTATATTGATTTGGTTTTGAGGAGTAATGTGTCTGAGGCCATATGGTGGAGCTAATCTTGTTTATCACTGCTTCCCCATCCATTTGGTTCATAGTAGGAATTATCACACAAATAGCTACTGCTGAGACCTTCTACAGAGACAGAGACAGGTGTGTGTGGTCTGGGGAGGTCTCAGCAGGAGAGTGCAGTTGGAGACTGAACAGAGACAAGAAAGCTAATCCTTTCTAAGCTACACCAAAACACCCAACATGAGATAGATAAATAGCTCAACTCTGAGAGAGACTTCTAGTGGACCTAGTAAACTGTTCTTACTTAAGCTACAGACTTCTACGTTTTAGTAAGAAGATTCTATCACCAAAGGTTTGTAAGAAATTTATTGACAAATTCTTGTGTACTGATACAGAGTGAGCCCAGTCTAATTCCTTAATGATAACATGTTCCCTGTTTACTGTTTATGCCTGTGTTTTTTTGAGGTTAACTCACAATGCAGTGTTTATGCTCTCTCATTTTACCAATAATCTGCCTGTGTAGTTAATGTTATTTCACTGCCCACCTTGGGCATCCATGTCTGCATGAATTTGATGCTCACCTCAGTCATCAGCCACTGACCACAGACATTGCCTGTGAAAGGTCCATGCCTTGAATTATTGATTGACAAAGTAAATGCTAGACTGAGAGTGAAAACAAGAGACCCCTCCTGTTCACCTTGACAAGGCTTTGAACACACTCGAAAGGGCCAAATGCCTTTTGGATTCAGTCTGGAGTTGGCAGCAGTTTCACCCTCTACAATTTTGCTGTCACCTTTTTATTTCAAGAGGGTCAGGATTACTTCCAGTGTGAAGTTTGCCTCTGACTCCACTGAGAATAGTCCCTCACCCTCTGTGGTTCAGTAGCTACTGGAAGAACATGTCAGAGACCTGCCAGAAGAGGGATGGCAGCTACCAGTTCCTCTGTCTGCTTAGTTCCATCAGGAACTGGTGTATACAGCAGCTAATTCACTGCTTGAACGCCTTGATTCTAATGGGTGAACTTGTATAACATCTTCCTGTTCACACTCCACCCTGAGTCATGTCAGGAGAACTACAGAGCGCCAGCTTTCTAGTGTCTGTGAGAAGTGGAGCAGTGTTCTCACTTCCCAATGCATTAGTCATTCAAATCCACCCTCAGTCTTTCTTCTGTCATATGTTTATTTGTGCATGAGCAGGTAAGCTCAGAATAAGTTAGAATCTCTTTGTGGAAAGAAGGAGCCTTGTAAGGCAATTCTGCACAAGTTTTAATAAATCCTCCAACTCCACTGATGTGTGTTTTATGTCTGCCTGTGGTACCTGTATATCTATCAAGTTTGTAAGACACCTGGAAGTAAAAGTTGTTTGCATGCTTGGGAAATGATTTTGAGTTTTCCTCCTCATTCTTCTATTGTAAGGAAGAGATTCTCTCAGTATTAGCAAGAAAAAAGGATAAGGTTCAACCATCCTAACCCATATAAATTGTTTTGTTATGTCTTCCTGACTGCCTTGATAGGAGAAGGAGGCAAAATTTGTGTTATGACCAAAACACGCCCTTCATGACCCCAGCACTGTCTCAGAGAAAGCCAGCACCTGACAATCTTCCTACTCAAAAAATCACCATGCATTTCACCAGGGGTGCATTCCACTTATTCAGGCAGACATGATCATCACAGTGAATCTGAGTTACCAGGAGAGGCTGCTCGAGGTGTGACATTAGGAACTGACACTATTCTATTTGGAGCAATGTGAATTCAGACAGTGGCCTAACACGAGAGAAACATATGACACAAGTTAATTTTATTTGCTAGATTTTTCTGCAAATTAACTAACAAGGCCAAAACAAAACTGCAGAATTAAAATGAAAGAAAAAAAGTCACAGCACCTTTTTTTTTTCCAAGTTGTAGGAAGAAATGTGGCTAAAAGCTTTTATAAAAATTAGGAATCCCACTCCATGACCATCATCCCTGGCCCAGATTTGGACAAATACTGTAAATCTCAATGAATAAACATTGCAATTACATCTCATTTTCTGTGATTAAACTTAGTGCAGATGCTTATTGTAATTTAAGGAAAACTTAGCTTTATTTAACTTTACAAACCATAGCTCTTCTATGAGTAAGAGTGTCCTCAGATAGTTTATCTTTAAAACTGTCTCTCACTGAGGACTAAGGACAGTGAAGATACTTAATAGTTGTCAAAGATGGGTTTTGTTGGTCAGATGGTATATAAGTCACTACCTAAGCCAAATCTCCAAGCTTTTGATTCCCTATTGGCTAACAAGGATTTCCTCACAGAAGTAAGCTAAAAAGTATTGTGTTAAAGAGAAAATGTCTGAAAAGGATTATAAATAGTGTAGATCTTCTATTGTGGGAACTATATAGGTTTTTCTAGAACTCATAAACGAAGGAGAAAAACAGTTCTGGCTAAAATAATTGTGAAAAACTCACTCCTACAAGCCCCACTGAAAGAAAACTTCCATCTCCAGATTCAGTCTCCATTATCCTACAGATAATGGAACTATCTGTAGGAAATGAAAAAACCCACAAGGATTATAAATGGGATTCACCTAATCTAACTTCATCTCCTTGAAATTTAACTGTCTAAATTAAAACCATCCTCTTGGCTCTCTACATTGAGTATAGAGGGGGAGAAATATCTCCAGAGACTAATTAATCTTCTGTCTTCTAGTCACCTGTCTTACATAGGTATGAGTTGCAATCAAGACGGATGTCTCCATTGATTGCTGAGAAAACCCCAACAGACTTAGCTGAAAAGTCTGGACTATGAAAGGTCAAGTATGCACAATCCCATGGGTCAGAGAGTGGATTGATCATGCCCAGGCAGAGTGAAAGGCAGTGCTTTGTTTTGACTTGGAGAATAGCCTAGGACAGGCCTCAACGTGCTTGATACAAAGGCATCAGATACAAAATACTAAGAAATTTGTATCCTTTTTCTAATACTGTCATGACGTATGATATTTTTTCTATTCAAAAGACAGTGGTATCGTCTTATAAAATAGTTGTCCTATGAACATAGAAAGAGAAATTTTGAAAAATGAAAATATGTGGACACTGAGGGTTTTTGTTTCACCTTAACTCACTCACTTTATTATTTACTGCAAGTGGTAAAGTGAAACTCACTGTAGAAACATGCACTCCTACAATGTGTTATGGATTTCCAGTGGTGAACTGTTAGGTGTTTTGCAATTAACACAGCATGAAAGAACCGTCACTTCCACGGATCTCTGAGTTCACACTTTTCTCTAATGAGAGCCAAGATAAGTTGTTCCAGTTTCGGTGTATTGGCTACCAAATTGACCCTGGTCTATAGCTCACTTCAGGCTTCTGTAATTCCAATAAACTTGTAGTATGTTCAGATCCACCAATTGTAAATGTCTAAAATTCACTCATGCTACTCCAGGAGCTAAAGCCAGAGGAAAAACACATATATTCTGTTCAGGCTTATATTTTTTCCCTTCTCTTCCTGTGAAATATAACGCCTGTATCCATCTACACTAGTATTTTTCCCAGAGATGCAGGAGGGCAGAATCTGACCTTGTGTCTTAAGAGAAGTCCTTAGTGACAGAATTATCCTTATTAATGGATGACATAATTTCTCCTTCTCAAAATGCAAAAGAGGCAGCTCTGTTTATGCTCACACCATGTTTAATAAACCTTGTCCACAGAGGAGTCTGACAGTGCACTTTCTATTCTGGGCCGATTTGTACATATTCTTGAGAAGAGGCAGCACATGAATGAGGCTGCTGATTGTTGCTGTCAGCATCCAAGGTGGATGTAATAAAGGAATGGCTGAGGTTACTTTTCTGCACATCAGCACTTCCCAAAATTCACCTCAATGATTGCACACTGTGAAATTTTAGTGCTCATGCTGGGCATGTAGCATAATGCGAGGAATTCCCAGATCAGAAATCTTCCTTAACAACTATGTGGTGGGACTCTGAGAAGTTTTGAGGAGGTGGGTCATAAATTTCACAGGTCCTACAGAGCAACTGGTTATAGTTAGGTCCTGAGAGCACCCTTGCCCCTCCTGGAGGCCAGGCCTGACTGCTGGGGCTCAGAGAGTTCCTCATGCCCCAAGGGGATCAGGAGAGGCCCAGAGCAGCCTGTGGGGAGGTTACAGAGGGACCCATATACCAGTTCAGGATACCTCTCACCCTTAGCCCCCACCTGAGCCACACAGCCTCAGCAAACAATTTGTGAAGAAGAGATACATAACATATAGACAGGATTTTAAAATTACATAGCTAGTAACTATTTTTTTTTTTTAAAGTCAGACTCTTCATTATTCATGCAAGTCTGAGGGGTTTTCATAGGAACTGTACCCAAAGCTGGACTGCCTCAGGGACTGAAATTTGAAGATTTTTAGTTTGAAGATAAAGTGCTTGAAAAAACACCCAAGCTTATACTCTGCATTTTCCTGTCTTTTTCTGGATGTTTTACGGTGATATTCTTTGGCTCTTTAGATGCTCATGTATTCTCTGCTGGGGCTGCACATGTGGAGGAACAAAGGGGCTGGAGATAAGGGCCTGATTTGGGATATAGCATCCCATTCTCCTCTTCAGCTCAATTTTTCACTCAAGTAAAACAGGATCATTGCAGCAGTAACCTGATTCCCAGCCAGTGCAGCCGAAATCACTTATTTCTCCCATCTCTGTGAATTGCAATATCCTGCAATATATTCCCAGATATTCAGGCATAACTTTTGGATGACACAAGGTAAGATTCCTTTTCAGAAAGAACTTAATAGTCTAGGATAAATACTGTCTCAACACGTAGCTTCCTGCTGATTTACAGTGGTATTTGACTTCTATCAGGCTGTTGGGTCTCTGAGGGAATTTGAAAAATCTCTGTTCATGCTAATGTTAATTCCTACTTAATGTTCTAACACGAGCAGAGCTTGGCATTTGTGTTTCTAGGAACCAGCCAATAGGTCACTGTCCTTTGTATGATTGACCTCCAACAGAAAGGAAGACAAATCCAACTGAACTGAAGTTTGAATATTACTTCTTGGAACATAAAAAGTAAGTTTTCTTCTTCACCTATAAGGCTTAGATGCTTGCTTAAAGAAATACAAATAGTTAAGTGTGACAGTTTTTCTAACATGTCTTTAGGAAAAGGTTTATATATCACAGCCCATGATCTCATGTATCATAAATCTTCAAAAAGTAAAGCTGGAAAGGATCTTAATTAGCTTCCTAATCCCATACCCTGCACTGAAAAAGGCAAGTAATATGTAGTGAGGCGACCTCCTACAGATATTTGATTTATAGTATCAAAGAAAAGCAATTCTGCAGCCCACCTAGGCAACCTGTTGTAGTACTTCCTTACACTGCTAGTTAGAAAATTTCCTCTTGTATCTAACGTAAACCTTTGCTGCTGCAAATTAAGACAATTACTTCTTGTTTGACCCCTACTGAACTGACTGAACAACTGATCATTCTTCTTTGTTGTTACTGTAAAAACAATAACTACTGGAAGACTAGAATCATGTCTTTATTTAATCTTTTCTAGATCAAATAAATCCAATTATTTTAAACTTTTATTTATTATGTGGTCCTAAACATCTTATTGTTCTCCAGACTCCTTTGAACTTTCTCTAGCTTTTCTCAGTCTTTCTTATAGTCTTACAGGTAAAAACTCCATGTTTGTCTTATAATCAAATCTTCTAGTAACACATTTCATATTGCAATATGCCTTTTTAATAGTCATATAAATTTTTCCTTCTTAATATGTATATGATTTGCTTTATTCCTTCAGATACTGCTTTGTGGTAATATACATATTTTTTTTTAACTCAGTGCTGGATTTCTCTCTTTCAAATGTAACATCTTTCATGTTTTTATTAAATTTCATTTGATTATTTCAAACCAAACCTCCAGTTTTCTGAGATCACTCTGTATTTTGTCATCTGAAAGTATTATTTCACAGATGAAATGCCTTCACATACCCCTGTGAAGTACCACTGACCTGAATAAGGCTTCATTTCCAGGGCTTATTTATTGAGATTCTGGATCAGGTCCAGATACGGAGTCATTACACGGTCAATTATATGCCAGTCTGCCACAACAGTGTTTCAAGCACACGTACTGGCACTTTGTGTGTGTGGGAAATAGGATGAAGAGGAAGAACTTAAAAATACCTAAACTGACATTTCTGCTTTTCCATAATAATCTAGAAGAGTTTCTATTTTTCCATTTTTATTGATAAGTATAAATGAACTTGTGCACCGAATGTTTATTTGCCTTCATGCTGTCTGTTTAGGTTTTTACATATTTCTGACACACAACATTCCTTCTGTACTAATTGTTCAGGTTTATTTAGGCTGCTCCAGTGGTCTCTTACATATTAATAATATTTTTTCATGTGTTCTTTTTTCCTCTCCCTGCAATTATGTGTTTACATAAATGAGCACTTGAAATTGAATTGTATTTGAAACCAATGGAGGTCAATAGGAGTGACTCAGTATTATACTAATTTAACTCTTGGTCCTTTTATGTGTTGTCCAAATCCATTCAGTTTTAAGAGCGAAGAACAGAAGCTTTTATGTTGCAATGTTTGCATGAGCTTTTCCTTTTTGCTGAAGTATACTGGTTGATATTTACATTTAACTAGGGCTTAACTGAAGGTGATATTGGATGTTGGCTTCATTAAGCTTGAAAAACGTCCTTGAAGCAAACAAATGTTAGCATCCTGACTAAGAGAGGAACTAGAGAGAATAACAGTGATGAATTAAGAAAAAAAAAAAGGGAGAAATGTCTTTCGCACATCACATGGTTTTCTCCAGATTTATGACAAAAAAAAAACACTTTGAAGATGGGAAATTGCAAATGCAGAAACTGTGTCTTCATATTTCCAATACGTGTTGCCACATGCTTCAAGTGAATGTGACTGATAGAAATGTTACCAGATAACTGCGGCCAAGAATCAAAAAAGGACTGCTGGATTTTAAAATGTGTGATTCATTTTCATGTCATTAAGGCAAGAAATGTATTTTCTTTTTCCTCCTCTCTCTCTGGCTTTTGAAGCTTTTCCATAGACAGAGTTCTCCAAAGACAAACTTAACCTTTGGTGTGTTTTATCTTTCTCCAGCATCTGACTAGGAGGGGAGAGCAATGAGCTTTCTCTCTTTAAATGTCAAAAAGTCATGAGTTGTCATCTCCATGTATCATCTCAGTTTCTGAAGGCACAGGGGAGGTTTCCTTCTGAATGCTTTTGTAGAAAATCTGTGCAAAAATGACTAATTTAAAAGCAATAAGATATAGTTACTCTGATAACGAAACACAGTTTCGAGAACTTTGACAATTGCAAGTCTGGTGGACAGTTTTGCCTTCTAAAAGATCCCAATTTTCAGAAGATTCTGCATCAAAAGAAATAAATCTACTTCCAGACAGCTCAAATTAAACATGCAAAACCGAAGCATGGAAAATCTGAAGCTGCATTCAAAATCCTTCCCTTAGTTACCAGATTTTAGTCATAATCCATCTGTTGCCAAGGTTTTAAGGCCCAGAGTACCTCTGATCAAATTCTCTGTTCATGGGACAAAGTTTCCTTTGATGCTATCACTGGTTTCTTATCAGCTGAACCCTTTTCCCAAGGAATTAATCAACAGGATGACATTCAGCATAAGCTTCTTGGCAGCCTGAAATGAGAGAAATGTGTCAAACTGGAAATACATAAAAATGGGTATTTAATTTGATTGAGACTAATAAAAGTATATGAATTATTTTATCCATATAACTTTGATTATTTATTTTTATTACATTTCTTATATTTTCATCAATATTATTTTAGTTATGTTTTTATTTCTTTATAATGGTTTAATGCTAGTAACAGATACCAAATTTGTGTCTAAGTGTGTATCAAATACTAAGAAACCCTTTGAGAAGAAATACAGATTATTGTTGATTAACTAATTTATTTGCTGTGAAGTAGAAGCTATTACATTAATCTTTACTGGACTAAAAAAGATAGTCTTTGTTGTTGTAAGCAACCTGAACAATCGAAGAATAAAATGCAAAAATTCTGAGTAGGAAGCTGCAGTCAGTAGTCAGCAATGCAAAGTAGAATGACACATGCAAATTAAAGTGCATACGGTACTTTTCAAGCTCTAAATCACATTTGTTAGGATAAAAATGGTGATTAAAAAGTCAGACCTGCTCAAATCCCATTTTCTGAGTTGATCTGAGAATCATGAAGCTTGAATCTCATTTTAGGTCATGGAAACCTAAACAACTCGAAGGCAAAATCCAAATCTCATCACCTGTACTTCCCAACAGCTAAAAAAACGGGGTATTCAGGCTTACCTGTGATGTTTCACAATGACTCAAATGAATTTCGCTGTTCCCAAGGCCACTTTCATGTTACTGTGGACAGTCTATACCTTTGATGAGAGCTTGTGTTAAGGGGAGAACCGATGAATATGAGTGGAAAGACAGCTGACACAACGCAACATGTCAGGTACTGGAATTGATTCCCATTGGAATTGATCACACCATGTGTTAAGTGGGCACCTGGAATATGCATGACAGTAACAGACCTCTAGATCATCGATCAAAATAGACTTGATTTGGTCCTAAGTGCTCACAGTGTTTGTTGTGGTCTCTTCACTTACGAAGTTGTCAAATGACTTTGACTCATATTTCATTCAGTGGTCTGTCCAGTGTTAATTTTGGTGAACAGATAATGATTAACTGTGGTTAAACATAATAGAATTGACTTTCTGGTGGGCTATTTCTAGCTTCTAGTTCTAGTTTCCAGAGAGTATTTGTTTTGTCTCAGTCACTAACGAGATCAAAACTTGCTCAGCCAAAGAACTACTGCGATTTTTAAAAGACATTGTAAAGAAGGCAGTTGGAGACATATCTACTTACCCTGAAGTCTCTCTAGTCTGGCCTTAGCGTAGAGGGTATCAATGCCTTTTATTTCAAAAGCCTTCATAATATCAATAAGATTTCAAATGATTATTAGCACCAATGTTTCCCCTGTGCAAGACAAACACACCAAATTTAATTTACCATCTCAAATGTTTTTATGATACCTATTTAGAATTACTTTGATATACCAGTCCTGGAGGCAGTACTACTCATGATTGCATGCAGGGGACTTTTATACCTCTCCTACAGTGAAGCAGACTGGATTCTAATGATACCGTGATACTTTTGTTTGTTTGTTTCACTGACCTAGGTAAGGCTTTTGTTATTTTTCTGCCCATTAAAGGAGGAGAAAATCTTCACTTTTATAGACTGTGCAGCAACAGAGTTGGAACTTGCAGGTTTGAAGTGCTCAAT
>NW_024104778.1:212418-299418 GCF_003945595.2 Pipra filicauda | reverse complement strand
GTTTTAACAGGAGGTTTGTCTGCAAACAAGATGCAGAGACGTTACGATGATGGATGCGGGTATATTCCTGACCTAGGCTCTCCAGAGGGAGATTCGCTGTCTCCTCATGGGCCATAGAGGCTTTTAATATGGGATGAACTTCACTTGGTCTCCCCAAGCTCATGTCCAACCTGTTCCATGGCCTCTGACTGCGATCTGCTGTCCACCTAGCTTCATCCCCCCTCACAACCCTGGGGACTCCTTGGAGATGAATGGCTGCTGTGCCAGCACCTACTGCTCCAGGAAGGGAGTGCAAGGGGAAGATGCTACACTCGCAGGTGCAAAGAAGGTTCATTTTGCCATGGGATCCCAGGAGGTCACCATGCACATCGTCAATGGGGTCTGAAAAAAGAAAACTTACAGATGTTGAGGCAGCTGAGCTCATCAATTACATGTAGAAAAGCTCCTGATTTCAGTAGGACTGGCTCTTTTGAAATGCCCCAGGAAGGAAGATTTGGTCTCAGGCATCATCAGCCCCATTGGCCAGTCCAGACAGAACTGCCTGGACTTGAATCAGAAGTTTGTGGATAAGAGATTTAGCTTCATTTAGCTAGAGATGGGATATCTCTCTCCAGTGAGCCAGCTGCTTGCCATTCCGTTAGTCCCTGACCACAGGCAGCACTGAATCTGTGATCTCTCCCCCTCCAGTTTCTCAGAGTCCCTGGGTAACCCTGAAAGCACTGCTTCAGTATCAGCTTCTGCAAGAGGCCTTCCAAAAAGCAGCTAGGGGATTAGGTGAGGGGAAGAACCAGAAAATCGCACACATTCTTCCCTGGATTCGTCAAAGACAATAAGAAAGAAATACAAGACCCCCAAAAGCAAGTCCACTTGATGGGAGCGGCAGGTGAGCATCTCTGGTTCAGTAGTGATACGACGCACTCAACTGCAGCTTGCAGACAAGAATCCTGAAACCTTCCAGTAGCCAAGATTGCCACCTGATCCCAAGGTCCCCTGTCCTCTGCCCCATGCATTTCCACGGGACCAAAGCCCCTATGCACAGCAAAAGGAAAGTATGTGAATGTACACACACGGTAACTTGCTCCTGGCCTTTTCAGCCTATGGAGGAAGACAACTTCCCTCATTAGAAAATGAAGCAGGTCTGACCTGGACTTTCTCAAAACACTCTAAAGCCAGAGGCAGGTTTCTCCCACAAGCGACAGCAAAGCCCTCCTCCTGCCCATGTTGTTTGGGAAATGGCACAAGAACCAGGAGAATCACAGAGAGATTCACACCTTCAGAGACACCAGTGAGTGCAGCCCCTCCTGACATCATCCGCGCAGAAGCCTCCAGCCCTTGGGATGACTTTGCCTCCTAACAGAGGTGCCAGAGCATCTGATCTGGATTTCCCAGGCCTGCCTTAGTACCATGCCACAATAATTGTCGCAGCATCCCAGCCTTTCCTTGCTCGAGCCAGTCTGTTTATAGGTTGTTTGGATCTCCACCTCCACATTGCAGGGGGCTTGAACACCACTGATCACATCCACTTCTACCTCTGACCTGAAGGGAGAGGAAGATTTCCCCGTTTGCTGTTGTGGCAAGTGGCGCCTCTCTGCAAGAGATTTCATCTCCTGCTCGGGGCCCCTCTGCACTGGCCAGGCTCACTCCATGCTGCTGGACCTCTCCCAGCCCCTCTAAGCAGGGCTCCGCTCAAGTCTTCGTAACAACTCCCCATTCCTCAGAATAGCTTGGCACTCCTGTAGCAGTTTGGGTGGGGAATGCCAAACTCACACCAACGAATGGCTCTGTCCAATCACCTGAGGAGCAGCAGGTACCACCCAGTGCGGAGGTCAGCGCTTGAATAAAGACCTCCCCAACTTTTCTGGGTGCAGCTGGTAAGGCGATTTTGTTATAAAAGTAGCGGGGCAACTGAACTGCTTAAAGGGAGGAACAAAAGGGCACAGAAAGCACTGCGCAAAATGGCTCCAGCCTTAAATAACGTGGGTAAGGAAGGCACTGGAACAGAAGATGGGGTTTAGGCGGAGCATGCAAATTACAACCAATCCTAGGAGATGGGGGCTGAACATAACCCTCTACGGTACTGCGTCAAGTATCAACCAATGAAAGGACAGAACATACGCACAGTACAATACAATACAACAACTTCTATGCAAAATCTACAATTTCCTTATTAATTACACATTTTTAGACTGCCACAACCCAGCCTGCCCCATGCAGAGCCCTGGGGGTGGCTCCTGCTACACCCAATGCCAGAAGAACACCACAGGAGACCCTGGGGAGGGAAGAAGGGAAGGAAAGAAGGAAATCTCAGTGCTATGCATCTGGAGCAGCTGGGGGAACTCCAGTGCCTCCCAAGACGCCCTGTCAGACACGTGAGGAACTGCAGAGTCGAGAGCTCTCCCCACGCACCCCTACGGCCCGCTCCGAAATAAATACCGTTGACTGCCCAGGGAAGGTCCCCTTCAGAGTAGCGACACGATCCCCGTAGCCCTTTGCTCTGGATTCCCCCGCCCATTCCTGGCCTCACCCCTTTGTGCCCAGAGCCCACTAGCTTTGAGCTACAGGGAGCAGAGGGGCTCTGTTGCCACCCTGTCAGGCGGCGTGAGCTGTAGAACAGCTCCAGTGGCCAAGTGCAGGGCTGAGCTCTCCATGGGACTGTGTCTGGCTTCAGGCAGTTTTCTGACAGGGAATGGGACTATTCTAGCCCAAAGGGAGCAATCAGGATCCAACATCTGCTTTGTTTAAGGCTGTCAGGAGCCTTCTTGGTCGCTTATCCTTTGATTTTTGTCCAAATCTTGAAGTGGTTTGGATGAGGTACAAAAATGAGGGGCAGAAAGCATGCCTTCCTCCCCCAGAGACACGTTTTCCCCTCAGATCAGGGGGATCAGACCAAACCTCTGGTGGGAGCTGTTTTATTAAGCTTGTCAGACCTTGAACATCAGGGGAGCTGTGTACAGCTCGTGGCAGCAGGTGCTGGGGCCTTGGCCAGTGTCACCTGGAAGGGGAAAGGAGGAAAGGGGACCAGCACGGATCCCTGCTGCCCTGCATATCCCCTGAGCCAAGGGACACTTATGGACAGTTGTTCTGCACCTCCCCCTGTCCCCTTTGGGTCAGGGCTATCACCTGACACTGCGGTGACAGACGGGTTCCTCAGGATATCCTTGGCAGAATGATGACGGCACTGAGTCATAGTGTAGTGGTTTGGACTTTGTTTTCCCCCAGAGGCTAAAGAAAAGTGGTAGACCCCAAGGGGTGGAAACCCTTGGAAGTTTTGAAGTTCTGCCCAATGGGCGCTCCTGCAAAAATGTAAACATATCACAACCAGACCGGAAGAGATGAGTTGTAGTTTGGTTGTTGTAGGAGAGGTGGTCATGTTGTAGAGCCACGAGGAAGGGGCTCTAAGCCCCTTGGGCCCTCTGGGGCCTCCCAGCCCCTGGCTGGGGGGCTGCAGGGACCTGGAACAGCATAAAGCTGGGCTAGGTGCCTGTAGTTATGCCGGGAGATGTTTTCTCCATGGACGCAGAGCAGCAGCCGACGCTGACCAGAGAAACGGTGGCAGAGAGCCAGAGATAAGACCTGAACCAGAGGAGCAGCAGAAACAACATGCAGCACCGCAGAGAAGACTCCTGGAAAGGGAGGAGAAAGAGAGCCAGCAACTGAGAGACAGAGTTTGGGGTAAGACTGTACCAGATTCCCCAAAACTCCCTTGGAGACCCTCTTGGAGAAGAGGGACATAGACTCCTATTTAGGAGAAGAGTTTTAGACATGCAGCACTGGAGAGAGAGGAGCTGAGAAGCTCAAAAGAGCATCCTGGAGCTGGACTGGGACGGCCAGATGGAATGTGGGGGGAGTTGACCTTGGCTTCCCCCCCTTGCACTGCTGCCACGGTGGCAGCCTGAGAGACAGGGCACAGAGGCCCTGCAAGAGATACCAGACCGTCACGAAGACCCCCCTGTGTCTCGTGATATGACCGTGGTGAAACGACCTTGTCTGGGGTTACGAAGCCCATGGAAGACCCCTTTGCCTGTGTCAAGGGGGCCGAGGGAGAGTTTGGATACCTCCCATGTGAGTGCTGGCAGAAAGCCAGCTATCAGCTGCTGCATGTGGAGAAGACAGACAGACTGCTGCCTCAGAAGATGCTGCTGCTTAAGGACTGGAAGGGATCTGTCCTTCTTTCCCTCCTGGACTTTTATTTGGAGGGGAGAAGAGATCTGGTCCATTGTAAATACTATATGTCATGGTAGAGATAGTTTGTGATCGTGTGTATAATGTGATATGGTATTTATTTGTATAGTCATTGTAATATATTCCCTTTCCCCCACTTTGACTCTGGTGTGTTTTGTCTGAAAAAACCCATCTCACATTAGGTTGAGATGTGGGAGGGGGGATGGAGCTAGGGAATTGGATTTTGGGACTATCTCAAACCATGACACCCACACAAAAGAACCAACCAGCAGATCCACATTCCAAACTGAAGACCCTCCAAAGGCTGTGGGGGGGGTGTGGGGTTTTTTTAACTCTCTCCTCAGAAAGGGGAGGCACTGCCTGGAGGATGCCACTTGTCCCTGCATGGTCCCAGTTGCTCCCAGTATGATCCCACTATGAGTCCAGTCACCACCAATGATCCCAGTAAATTCCAGACACTTCCAGTGGATTCAATGAATCCAGTTTAATCCCAGTCATCCCCAGTATGGTTGCAGTCCCTCTCCCATACTCCCAGTATTATTGCAGTCATTCCCAGTCTGGTCCCAGTATGAGCCCAGCAGGGGCCCAGCTGCTCCCACTCTGATCCCAGTTGCCCCCAGTGTGGTTGCTCCAGGATGGATCAGGAATGGGGACCCCTCTGTGCCCCCCCCCTTGTGTCACCCTGTTCTGGGAGAGCTTTGGGGGGACATCTGCACCCCAACACGGCATCCAGCGCATCCCAAAGTGTGCAGGACCCCCTTAAACCACCCCACAGCCCCCAAGGAACCTCCAAACCCACTCAGAGTCCATCTGGGACTCCACCTAACCCTTTTCTGGGGGGACTTTCATGGACTCTGGTGTTACTGGGAGCCTCCCCTGGCTGCACGTGAGGAGCTCTTGGGTGAGAGGGGTGTTGGGAAGGGGGGGGTCGGTGAGTCAGAGGGGATAAAAGGGGTGGTGGGACCCCCAGACTGAATGGGAGAGGAGTGGGACCCCCCAAAAGTGGAGAGGGAGGGAGGCTGAGAATTGGGGGATGATGGGAAAGGGGTGGGAGGGGTCAGAAGAGGGGGAAAAAGGGGAGGGTGGGACCCCCAAACTGAGCATGAGGGAGGTGGGGATTGGGGGAATGATGTGTATGGGGTGGGAGAGGGGGAAAAAGTGGGGGTTCAGACCCCAAACTAAACATGAGGGGGCTGGGGCTTAAGGGGACCATGGAAAAGTGGGAGAACCAGGGAGAGGGGTGGAAAAGGGGGGTGGTCTGGAGGGATGGACAGTCCCATGGGGGTCTTTGGGCACTGGAGGGTTGGGAAAGGGTGGTCCCCCTGAGCTCCCAACTTCCTCTGGGGTGCTGGGGGCTGCTGGATCCCATCTCAGCCTTGCATTGTGCCAACAGTTGAAATTTAGAGCAATTCTAGAGGGGGGACTGAACCACGTTTGTCCCCCAGGCTTTAATGATGGCAAATCAGATCTATTGAAATAAAATGAATTATTTATTTTTGCAAATGATGACACAGAACAGAATTATTTAGTGAACAGTAGAAACACTAAAACTACCAGTAGTACAGGATAAGGTAGGACAGGGCACTACACTAAAGCAATTGTTGAAGCAATTCTACTAAAGGTGGCAAACAAGCAAGAATTCTTAATTAGAGATGGATGGAACTCCCCCAGAGCAGCGCTCGTGGGGAGATCTCTGCTCTCAACCTCCAGCAGTGACCTTGGGGGGTCCCCAGCCAAGGCAGGAATCTCCACACACCCCCAAGAAGGGTTCTGTTGGAAGAATCTGCCCCTGGGAAAGGGGACTGGCCCTTTCTGGTAGAAACCGAGGGACTGACAGTCCTTGGACTCCAGGGGTTCCCTCACCATCAGGGGCTTCATTTGGGGTGAAACCAGTCTGGGGTCCAACATCTCCTGCCTTGTCCCGGCCCCCTCTCAGCTCAGCACTGACCCCTTTGCAAATGGGGCATTGTCTTGGGGCCATTGCAGGGGGGATGTCCTGCCCCAGTGTCCCAGTGTTCCTTTAATTGCCAGAGGCCCTGCAGTGTCCCAGTGGCCCCTTGATTCCATGACCTTCTGAAACACCTCAGGCTTCCTTTGGTTCCATGAGGCCCCCCTGTCACAAAGGCCCCTGGATTCCATGAATTCCGCAGTGTCACAAGGTTCCTTTTTTTCCATGGGGCCCTGCAGTGTCCCAATTGTGCCTTGACTCCAGGAGTATCCAAATTCTCCCCGGGTTCCTTTGGTTTCAGGAGGTCCCGCAGTGTCCCAGCGGCCCCTTCATTCCAGGCAGGCCCAGGGAGACGAAGGCAAAGACGGAGCCCCGACCCCCGTCAGCATCTTGGGGGGGCGGGGGGCAGGACCCGGGAAACGGCGGCGGCTGCTGGGAAGGGACTGGGATGGACTGGGATGGACTGGGATGGACTGGGATGGACTGGGATGGACGGGGATGAATGGGACTGTCTGGGATGGACTGGGATGGACTGGGATGCTCTGGGACAGACTGGAATGGACTGAGATGGGCTGGGACAGACTGGAATGGATCAGGACACCGGGATACACCGGGACCAGGACTGGGACCCAGCAGGACCCCCCGGGAGCAGGATCTGAGCACACTGGGACCCTCCAGGACCAGAACTGGGGCAACAGGGATCATACTGGGAGCAACTGGGACCACACTGAGGGCTACTGGGAGCAACTGGAGGCCACATAGGATATAGTGGGAGGGCCTTGGAGTCACTGGAATCATACTGGTGGAAACGGGAATGTTACTGGGGCATCTGGGAGTGACTGGGAAGGACTACGAGCATGCTGAGGGCTCTACTGGGATATACTGGGAGTGTCTGCAACCATGGTGAGGGTGACTGGGACCATACTGGGAGTGACTGGGACTACGTGAAGGGGAATTAGGACCAGGCTGGGGGCAACTGGAAGGAACTGTGAGTGACTGGATCTACAATAGAAGCAACTGGGATTGACTGGGACTGTCAGGAGGGAGGACTGGGATCATACTTGGAGTGACTGGATCTGTGCTAGGGGAAACTGGGAGCAACTGGGACCATACTGGGATCACAGTGGGAGCAGCTTGGCCCATGCTGGGAGCAACTGAGACCACACGGAGGGTGACTGGGGTCATACTGGGATCATACCAGGAGTGAGTGGGATCATGCTGGAGGTGATTGGGATCATCCTGGGAGCAACTGGAAGTGCACTGGGGATGACTGGAAGTGGCTGTGAGCAACTGGGATCATGCTGGAAGCTTCTGGGGGCAACTGGGAATGAGTGGGACCACATGGAGGAAACTGGGAGCAACTGGGAGAGAGCAGGAGTGACTGGATCATCCTGGGACTGACTGGGCGCTGAATCCCAAAAATCGGTCCGAGAAACTGCTCAGAGACTTTTTTCTCTTTAAGCAGCCAGGTATTTGTTTCTTCAACGTTGGGAGCAAGCCAGCTCACACTGGACAAACTTGCTCCAAGGCTTCACACAAAATCAGCATTTTTATACAACCTTCAGCTGGGATTAAATGCATATTCAAGTGATTCCAACATCTCTCTCTGCATATTAAGAATAGGCGGAGTATAGGTGGAGCTCAGGCGGGGCTTGGGGCGGTGCTTCTCTTGGCCCTCAATCCTGAGGGGACTTCCACTCTTCCTCCATGGCTCTGGGGGCTTAAACTCCTCTTCCTCAGCTTGACCTTCCTTCTCTTCCATTGTTCTTGACCCGCTCCCTGAAGCTTGGAAAAAGCCCTGGCTCCCGGCCTATTCCTCCTCTTCCAATGTCTCCCTGATCCTGCTGTCTCTCTAATTTATCCCCTCAAGGCCTAGGACATGTTCCTGTACTATTCTCTGAAGCTTTGCTCCAGTCAGTAGAACAGAACGAGCACAGATGGTCTTGGATGTTGGGAGCTTGTTAGCAGGCCCAAATTTCTTCGTGAACTCTTTTGGGCCTGGCCTCCTGTTTCACCAGGGACACAGCCCGGGCCCGGGGGTTCCCATTCCCATTCCACGGGTTTGCATTCCTGTTCCAGGTGTTCCCATCCCATTCTAGTTGTTCCCATCCCATTCCAGGTGTTCCCATCCCAGTTCCTGGTGTCTCCATTCCAATTCCTGGTGTCCCTATTCTCATTCCTGGTGTCCCTAACCTGCTCCCAGTGTCTCCATCCCTCTCCCTGGTGTCCCCATTCCCAATCCAGGTGCCCCCATTCCCAGTTCCTGATGTCTCCATTCCCATTCCTTTTGTTCCCAGTCTGCTCCCAATGTTCCCATTCCCATTCCAGATGTTCCCATTCCCATTCCAGGGGTCCCCATTCCCATTCCCCCTGTCCCCATTCCCATTCCTGGTTCCCAGGGAGGAACTGCCAGATGCCGAAGGAATAGTCAGAATTTATTGCCCAAAGCAGGAGATTTTCACAATAAAATTAACCCCCGGTGATGTCACCACTGTCCCTGTGATGTCACCAATGTCCCTGTGATGTCATCGATGTCCCTGTGATGTCATCACTGCCCCTGTGATGTCACCGATGTCCCCATGATGTCACCAATATCCCCGTGATGTCACCGCTGTCCCCGTGATGTCCCCGATGTCACCGTGATGTCACCACTGTCCATGTGATGTCACCGCTGTCCATGTGATGTCATCGATGTCCCCGTGATGTCACCACTGCCATTTCCCCTGCTGGTTTACCTTAAAACCAGCACACCAGGTCTGTGCCCAACGGGGGTCCCTGTGGATCATCCAACGCGGGTCCTCCCATGGCTGATGGAGTTGGAGCAGCGGCCGAAGCTCTTCCCGCAGTCGGGGCACTCGGGGCTTCCATTACTGGTGGGTCCGTTGGTGGGAGGTCAAGGAAGAGCTCTGCCTGAAGCTCTTCCCACACTCCCCACAGTGGAAGGGCCTCTCCCTGATGTGGAGGCGACGGTGGGTGTAGAGGGTGGAGCTGTCCCACATTCCCTACACGTGTAGGGCTGTTCCCCAGTGTGGATGTGCTGGGGGCTGAGCAGCTTGGGGCTTGTGCTGAAGCTCTTCCCACATTCCAAGCACTTGTAGGGCCATTCTCCGGTGTGGATGCAACGGTGTTTGCAAAGGCTGGAGCTGTCCCTGAAGCTCTTCCCACACTCCGTACACGTTTAGGGCCTTCCCCACTGTGGATCATCTGGTGTCGGAGCAGGTGGAAACTCCGTTTGAAGCTCTTCCCACATTCCTCACACATGTAGGGCCTTTCCCCACTGTGGATCATCTGGTGGCTGAGGAGGTTGGAGCTCTGAGTGAAGCTCTTCCCACATTCCTCACACATGTAGGGCTTTTCCTTACTGTGGATCATCTGGTGTCGGAGCAGGGTGGAGATCCGATTGAAGTTCTTCCCACATTCCTCACACATGTAAGGCCTTTCCCCACTGTGGATCATCTGGTGACTGAGGAGGTGGGAGCTCTGAGTGAAGCTCTTCCCACACTCCCCACATGTGTAGGGCCGTTCCCCACTGTGGATGCGACGGTGATTGTGGAGGGTGGAGCTCTGGTTGAAGCTCTTCCCACACTCCCCACACGTGTAGGGCCGTTCCCCAGTGTGGATGTGCTGGTGCCTCAAGAGGTCCGATCTCTTGCTGAAGCTCTTCCCACATTCCAAACACCTGAAGGGCTTTTCCCTGCTGGGAGGCTGCTCAGGGACCACCAGCTCGCAGCTCCGCCTCAAGCTCCGGCCGCCTTCCCGGCACACGCTGGCTCTTTCCTCCTCACAGCCCCCTGGGCTGGCTTTGCAGCCCCTCCTGCGGGGGCATCTCCGGCCCTTTTCCTCCCCGCTGCCTTCCTGCGCCGGGGAGCCCTTCAAAACGGCCTCTCCCACCAGGCTCTGCCGCCGGGATTTGTCCTCCGCGCTCTCCGGCCTCACCTCGGGGCCTGGGGCAGGAAGCAACAAGGACACGCAGGGGATTTACCTCCGGCCCACAGGGAAGCCCAAGGACATCCCCCCAACTCCGGCCCCGGCAGGACGGCCACAAAAGACCGACCCAAAGGGGCACTGACTTCCTCCTCACCTGCCTGGGGGGCCCAAGGCATCTTCCTCTTCCTCGCAGCCTCCTCCTCCATCCGACCAAGCTTTGGGAAGCAGAAATCCTGCTGGGGGGGAAAACAAGGGGTGAGTGCGTTGTCTTGGGGGTTCCTCCAGCCCACGTCCAGCTCTAGGACTCACCGGGCATCTTGTGTCCATAAAAACCCCCAGAACACCAACATTCAGCCCAAAAACCCCTCCCAGGAGTTCCCCCTCTCTGCTCACTGGGGCTAGGGGGGTCCCCCCTGTCTGGCCTGATGGCACTTCTGCCTGCATTGGGGGTCCCCCTTCTCCGGGCTGCTGGGGGTCCCACAGCATCGGGGGGTTCCCACTCGCCGGGGTCCCCTTGAGTGTTGCCAGGGGGGTCCCAGGGCTCACTTCTCCCCACTCTGCCTCCCGGGGCCGGCCGGCCCTCCTCTCTCGCCTCCCACCCTCGCAAACCTCTTGGCGCTCTCGGCTCCCACCCCGCCTCAAGGCCCCCCCTCCTCTCCACACTCCAAGGCCTTCCCCCTCTCCGGGACCCCCGCTTAAGGGGCCCGGCGCTCCCTCTCTGCTCCCCCCCCTCCAGCATTCCGGGGTTCCCCCCCAGCTCCGGGATCGCCCCTCTCCGCTCTCCCCACTCCGCGGCTACCGGGGTTCCCCCCCGGCTCTCACGGGGGGCCCCCAAACCGCTCTCGCCCCCCCCGCCATTGCCGAGACACCACCAGGACCTTTGGGCTGCTCTTCTTTGTGCTCCCGCTCGGCTCCTCCCTCGGCTGGGCCGCCGCTTTTGGCGGGTTTCCTCCTCCGGGATCCGCCACCTGCAGCCCTTCCCCCCCTGGCCCAGCCCCCTTGGGCCCCCCTTGGGCCCCCCTTGCCCAATAAGTCTGATTATACAGACAAGCAATTGGTTTTAATCCACAAAACCCAAATGTAGAACCCAGCACCCTGGGCCATGAACAAAGTGCTGTTCCTTGGGCCCCCCCAAAGTCCAAAGTAAAGGGAGAGGGGAAAAAAACCTACTGGTGGGAGAGCTGTTGCAGTCTGGTCAAAAGTGGTGGTTGCAGTCCAGTTGAGGGGGGTGGTCTCAGGCTGGTTGAGAGCGGTGAGCTGCAGTCCTCCTCTGGATCCCACGAGTGGTAAAAAGGTTCTGAAACTCCAGGTTTATATATTCTCCAGTTCAGGCAGGAATGCCCAGTCCTCCCCTCACAGCGGGCAATTCCATAAAAGGATGCTCAGTTCGTTCCCTCAGAGCGGGCAATTCCATAAAAGGCTATGAGGATACTCAGAGCGGGGAATTTAATAAAAGGGCCTAAACTCGGTCTATTATAAATATTATAATTAGACGTAGCAATCATATGAATATGTATGTAACATGTTGCAATCACTCGTAGAAATTGTATAAAATGCTGTAATTTCACTGGAGAGACAGAGCAGTTTGTCCAGCGCGAGCTGGCTGCTCTCCAGCGTTGCCTAATAAACAAACCTCGCTGCTTAAAGACTAACTCTTGTCTCTGAGCAGTTCTCTGCGCCTTCTTGGGGGCAAAATTGGAATCATGGGGCAACTGGGAGCAACTGGGACCATGCTGGGGTAACTGTGATTGTACTGAGATCATACAGGGATCATACAGGGATCATAATGGGAGCAACTGGGTCTCTGCCCTGAGCAACTGGGAGCAACTGGGATCACACTGGGAGGAACTGGGAGCAACTGCGACCACACTGGGGGTAACTGGGGTCATACTGGGATCCCAGTGGGAGCAGCTTGGTCCATGCTGGGGGCAATGGGATCATCTTGGGAGCCATTGGACCCACAGTGAGGGTGACTGGGGTCATACTGGGAGTGACTGGGAGCATTCTGAGGGCAGGTGGGACCATGCTGGTGCAACTGGAATATACTGAGAGCAAGTTGGATCATACTGGGAGTGACTGGGATCATACTGGGAGCAACTAGGACCACATTGAGAGTGACTGGGAGTGGCTGTGAGCAACTGGGATTATGCTGGCAGCTACTGGGAGCAACTGGGAGTGAGTGGGACCACATTGACTTCAACTGGGATATACTGAGAGAGACCAGGAGTGACTGGGATCATACTGAGACTGACTGGGATCATAGTGGGAGTGACTGGGAGTGCCAGGGATCATCCTGGGAGCAACTGGAACCATAGTCAGTGACTGGGAGGAACTGGGAGCCTGCTGGGGGCAAATGGCTTTATCCTGGGAGTGCCAGGGCATGTCTGGGTTCATCCTGGCTGTGAGTGCCACCATCTGGGGTGTCACTGGGATCCTACTGGGGTGGTCCTGGGAGGGACTGGGAGGGAGTGGAACTCTAGTGGGGTGACTGGGAGTGACAGGGATGATACTGGGAGTGACTGAAACACAGTCACTGGGTGAATGGGAGCAACTGGAACCACGCTGAGGGCAACTGGGCTCATACTGGGCTCATACTGGGCTCATACTGGGAGTGACAGCAATACTACTGGGAGTATGTGAGAGGCACTGCAACCATACTGGGGGTGACTGGGATCAAACTGGATTCGTACTGCAAGTGTCTGGAAGTTCCTGGGATCATACCGGGGGTGACTGGACTCATAGTGGGATCATCCTGGGAGCAACTGGGACCATGCAGGGGCAAATGGCATCGTCCAGGCAGTGACTGAAAGTGCCTGGGGCCAGACTGGACTCAGACTGGGAGTCCCTGAGAGGGAAAGGAACCATCCTGAGGGGGGACTGGGAGCAACTGGGACCACCTTTGAGGGCAATTGGGATCCAATTGGGAGTGACTGGGAGTGACTGGGATCATACTGGCAGTGACTGGAACTACATAGAGGGGAACTTGGAGCCAGTGGGGCCATGCTGGAAGTATGGTGGAACTGGGAGTAACGGGGAGTGACAGGGTGCATGCTAGAGGCAACTGGCATAGACTGGGAGTGACTGGGATTTTACTGATGGGAACTGGAAGCATCCTGGGGCAAGTGGATGTAACTGGGTATGACTGTGAGCATGCTGAGGGCAACTGGGATCTACTGGGAGAGTCTGCAACCATCCTGGGGGTGACTGGGACCACACTGGGAGTGACTTGGACTGGGAGCACCTGGGAGTGACTGGATGTACAAAGGGGCAACTGGGATTGACTGGGACCATGCTGGGGGAAGACTGGGACCATACTTTATTGAGTGGATCTGTGCTGGAGGCAACTGGGAGCAGCTTGGCCCATGCTGGGGTAACTGTGATTGTACTGGGATCATACCGGGATCATACAGGGATCATATGAGGAGTGACTGGGTCAATCCTAGGGTCAACTGGGAGCAGCTGGGATCACACTTGGAGGAACTGGGAGCAAGTTGGACCACGCTGGGGACAAGTGGGATCACACTGGGATCCCAGTGGGAGCAGCTTGGCCCATGCGTGGGCAACTGGGCCCACAGTGAGGGTGACTGGGGTCATACTGGGAGTGGCTGGGAGCATTCTGAGAGCAGTTGGGACCATGCTGGTGCAACTGGGATATACTGGAAGTATGCTGGAGGTAACTGGGATCATAGTGGGAGTGACTGGGAGCACACTGGGAGTGACTGGGAGTGGCTGTGAGCAACTGAGATCATGTTGGAAGGTACTGGAAATGACCGGGAGTGAGTGGGACCACACTGGGGGCAACTGGGATATAGTGGGAGACACCAGGACTGACTGGGATTATACTGGGACTGACTGGGAGCAACTGGGACCTTGCAGGGGGTAACTTGGATCCTACTAGGAGAGACTGGAATCAGACTGGGAGTGACTGGGATCATGCTGGGATCAGACTGGGCGTGACTAAAAGTGAGTGAGATCATCCTGGGGGTGACTGGGCCCATCCTGGGGGTGACTGGGCCCATCCTGGGGGGGACTGGGAGCCCCTGGGCCCGTGCTGGGAGCCCCTGGGCCCCCCTGGCTGGAACTGCTTTCCCTCCTGCGGGTTCTTGGCAAAGGCCCCAAAGCACAAACTCTGCTCCGAGCCCTCGGGGCGTTTCCTCCCTTTGGGCAGCAGCAGCTCCTGAGCCCTGAACAGGCTCCTGTCCCCTGCAAACACTTCACCTGCCTTTGACCTGGGAGCTCTCAGTGACTCACACATTTACTGAATGTTTAAACTTGCCTTTTTCTCTTTTTTTTCTTCTTTTTTTGTCTTTCTTTCCTCTTTATCCTTTCTAAAATTCCCCCTCCTCTCTCTTTCCCTCCCCTCTCTGTTCCCCTCCTCTCCCTCTGTTCTTTGTGCCGCCAGCATGATCCCAGTTGCTCCCAGTATGATCCCAGTCACTTACAGTCACTCCCAGGATGGTTCATGTATGGTCCTGGTCACTCCCACTATCATCCCAGTCACTCCCAGTCACTCCCAATTGGATCCCAGTTGCCCCCAAGGTGGTCCCAGTTGCTCCCAGTCCCCCCCCCAGGATGGTTCCTTTCCCTCTCAGGGACTCCCAGTCTGAGTCCAGTCTGGCCCCAGGCACTTTCAGTCACTGCCTGGACGATGCCATTTGCCCCCTGCATGGTCCCAGTTGCTCCCAGGATGATCCCACTATTAGTCCAGTCACTCCCAGTATGATCCCAGTAGCTTGCAAACACTTCCAGTACAAATCCAGTTTGATCCCAGTCATCCCAGTATGGTTGCAGTGCCTCTCACATACTCCCAGTAGTATTGCAGTCACTCCCAGGATGGTCCCAGTATGAGCCCAGCAGAGGCCCAGCTGCTCCCACTCTGATCCCAGTTGCCCCCAGTGTGGTTGCTCCGGGATGGATCAGGAATGGGGACCCCTCTGTGCCCTCCCCTTGTGTCACCCTGTTCTGGGGGAGCTTTGCGGGGACATCTGCACCCCAACACAGCATCCAACACATCCCAAAGTGTGCTGGGACCCCTTTGAACCTGGGAATTGAGGGGAACCATGGAAAAACCCTTGTCTAAGAGAAAACTGGGTGACCCGACTCCTGGATGCTTTTAGGAAAGAGGTCTGAACATTTCTTGGCTAGTGGAGGGGGGTGACTTTTTTATTCTTGACCTTTCCAGTTCTCCCTTTGGGGGCAGGATGTCCTCTGGGCCAATGTTTTGTTCCCTTGGCAGTGAGTGCAGCCTCAGAGGGCTGAGCCCTCTCTGGCTGGGCTTGGCCTCTCCTGCAGAGACTCAGGCCTGGCTGGGCTGCCCCAGGCAGACGCTGCAGGAAGAAGAGCTCAGGCCGCCTGGCTCTGGTGTCCCTGGGGCTCAGCCTGTGCCCCATTGCTGGGCAGGGGCTGAGCCCCACCTCTGCCTCGGGGCCTTGGCCAAAGGGCTGGCAAGGAAGAGGCCCAGCAGCCTTGGGGCCTGCCCAGTTTTCCTCCTCCCTGGGGGCTCTCAGTCCTCCCCTGACACCGTGTGGGCCCAAGGCCTTGCTGGCTTCGGGCTCACGGCCCGCCGGCACCATCCCAGCGGCCTGACCCCCCTCCTTCCCCTCTTTCCAGCCTCTCCTGCCTTTGCTGGCAAGGGGCCATCCAAGGAAAAGCCCGGTTCTCAGCAATGGCACCTGTGGCACGGCTGCAAGGCTCGAGTGGGCCAGGCAAGAGCAGGAGCAGCGAGAGCCTGAGGAGCCAGGAGATGCCCTGGCTGGGCATCGTGCTGCTGCGGGACGAGCTGACACCTCTGCACAGTCTCTGCCCGTCCCTGCCAGCCGACTTCTGCCCAGGCTCTGGGCACGGGGACGCAGCACTGACAGTTTTCAGCCCCCACGCTGTTCCACAGAGGCTGTGATGTCACAAGGCCCTTGCCTGGCAGCCAGGAGATGGGCAAGGCAAGGCAAGGACGGAGCCTCGGAGCCACCAGCACGCTGTCCCCAAAGGCTGGGCTGGCACAGAAGCCCAGAGTCCATGAGCTTGGCAGAGACTTGTGAGATCAACCGGCGTCCAGCCTACGCCCCATCCCCAGCACGTCAAGCAGACCACGGCACTCAGTGCCATGGCCAGGCTTTGCTTAAACACCTCCAGGGACGGTGACTCCACCACCTCCCTGGGCAGCCCATTTCAATACCTAATCCCTGTTTCTCTCCAAAAAGTCCTGCTCCTGTCCCTGACAAACAGCCCCTGACAGGCAGGTCCTCGGGTCCTCTTGTCCTGTCGCCTGTTGCCTTGGAGAAGGGGCTGACCCCCACCTGGCTCCAGCCTCCTGTCAGGAAGTTGTGGACAGGGAGAAGGTCAGCCCCGAGCCTCCTCTTCCCCAGGTTGGAGAAGCCCAGCTCCCTCAGCTGCTCCTCACAGGCCATGCACTGCAGACCCTTGCCCAGCTTTACTGCCCTGCTCTCCACCCACTCCAGCTCCTCAAGGTTCTCCCTGAATTGAGGGGCCCAGAGCTGAACACAGCACTCCAGGGGTGGCCTCACCAGTGTCCAGTCCAGCAGAAGCATCACTGCCCTGCTCCTGCTGCCACATTATTAACAAGACAAAATTAACACAGACAGTTACTGAGGCTCTCCCTATCTAGGGAAAAGACAAGAAAAGGACAAAAACTGTGACTAAGTATCATGCAAAGTGAGAAATCAAGAACCAATAGAAGAGAGAAGAAGAATTCCTGCAGAGAACTGGTAAGCCAATGGACAGGAATTCCTTTGTCTGCTAAAATGTAAAAAGAGTTAAAAGTTTTGAGAACTGATGTACAGGTGTTAGAGAGCAATTCCTGTGTCCCTTCAGTGCTGAATGAAGTAGGGTCACCTCTGGAACCCAACCAACTGCTCAGAGATTTTATTCCCCGGCTTTCCCTGACAGTTTCTGGGGACCCAGATGAGACAAAGCAGCGCCGACAGGGCAGAGCAGAGGAATCGTTGGCCCTGCAGCGTGTACCAAAGGAGTTTTGGGTTCCCTGGTCTGGAGAGTTCACCACGCCTTCTTTTCTGGGAGAAAGAACAGGCCATGAATTTTGGGTCCTTGATTTTAAGGCCTTTTGCCTGCACATAAGGCACAGCAATGGGAAGGACGCAGCGTGAGGCTGAGAGGTTTCTGTCCTGGTTTGTGGGCTTGGGTGAGATTGGGCCAGAATTACAGGACACCTGTAAAATCTGGGCTTTGGGAAAGGTTGGGGAGGGGTGGGAAAGGTGTTCAAAGGGTGGTTTTGCCTGAGGTGTTAAACATGGGAGTGGGTCTGTCTTCCCAATTCCCAAGAGAAGAGATCCCAGAAAGCTCCCCTGCAGGTTGTGTTTTAAGGAACAGGAGAAGAGACCGAGGGTAAGGGGTTTCTTTCCTGGAGGGCAGGGCTGTCATTCACTTGCAGGAGCCCTGAGCTGAAATTGCCAGTCTGACGGCCCAAACTGAACAGAGCTGAAGATTCCTGCCAGACAAAAAGGGCCAGGACAGAAAGCTCTTGCTGCCCATGGAGTGCCCAGGGTGGCCCCCCAACTGCATCTGAAACCCAAAGGTTCCAGGCTTTCTTTCCTGGGGGAAAGGCCGTGACATCCCAAAGAGTCCCGTGGCAGACAGGTGGGGCTGCACTGTGGGGGTGTGAGGTGTTGGTTCTTTGGTTTCCAGAGGCTATTCCAGAATGGAGAGGATAGGCCAGAATGAATTGGACAATAAAAGTGCCCAAAGCACATGGGTTGGTCTGCACTATGGTGTGGGGTGTTGGTTCTTTGGTTGCCAGGGCCTATTCTGGAATGGAGAGGACAGGCTGTGACAAGAAGTGCCTGTCAGAACTGCAAAGACGGACACAAAAGAATCTTATGTGGGCATATTCTCTGCTCTGCCCTGCACATCTTTGTGCTGGGGTCAAAACTCAGCCTCTCTGTTTTCCTCTCCTAAGGGACTTGTTCTTAGACATCCCTTTCCCCTGCGCTCCTTTCAAAAGCCCTCCTGGCAATTCCCAAGCCTGTACCCGGCTCTCATCCCCTCTCTGGCTCAGAGCCCTCAACTTCTCTTGCAGAGAACTGGGCCTGTCAACCCATCATCCCTTTGGCTGGCTGTATTGGGGAGGAATTCGGATCATACTGAAGCTGAAACCACGACACCGTTGAAAGCTCAACAAAACTGATATTTATTAGCAAGAGGTGGCCAACAAAATGAACACACCCAAAGGAGAGGAAGGAAGAGAGAAATAAGCCCCTAGCATGACCTCCCCCAGTCACCCAGCTGTTGCCCATAAAGTTATCTCACTGACCTAGAATGTCTGTAATTACCAATGGCAGAAGCTGCATCCTTGGAGAGTCAGTAAGTTCACAGACTGGCAGGTGTCCCTGCCAAAGGCAACGTTGTCCTTGATGTGGAGCTTGCTCCCCTCCAAAAAAAGAGCTATCTGCTTTTATACAATTAATTGAGTGACCTCAACCTTGGCAGGTGTGGCCAGCACCGCCCAGCCCGAGGCCCTCAGTCCCACCCCTTGGTTATGTCAGTGCATCTCTTCTGCGCACGCGTGGCTTTCCCTGCGCCTGCCTATCTGTACCAGGGTGAATTTATGCTGATACTTTTGGTCTGTGTTTGGCCCCAGCCACCTGCAGGAGTTTATATTCTCCCTGCCAAGTTCACTGATAAAACAGTGAATTCGTCCTTGGAGGGAGAACTTGTTTATAAACTGTTTTAATTGGTGTTCTGTGATTGGCCAGTTGTCCTCCAAGGTCGCTTGAAGGAGAGTTTGAGGAGGAGGATGAGGAAGGCTCGGCCCCAGACTCAGTTAAGAAAGCCCCCCAAAGCACACTGTGCGTGCCTGAGGGGATTTCCAAAGTTCTCACGTTGCAGAAGAGATGCACTGACATAACCGGGGGTGGGACTGAGGGCCTCGGGCTGGGCGGTGCTGGCCACTCCTGGGAGGCTGTGGCCACTCAGTTAATTGTATAAAAAGAGGATAGTGCTTTCTTCAGGGAGAGCTAACTTCACACCAAGGACAACGTTGTCTTTGGCGGGGACACCTGCCAGTTTGTGAACTTACTGACTCTCCGAGGATGCAGCTTCTGCTCTGGGTAATTATAGGCCTGCTAGGTCGGTAAGAGAACTTTATGGGCAACAGCTGGGAACTGGGGGCTTATTTCTCTCCTCCTTCCTCCCTTTTGGGTTTGTTTGTTTTGTTGGCCACCTCTTGGTAATAAATACTGGTTTTTGTTAAGCTTTTAATGGTGTCTTGGTTTCGAGTTTCAGTATGGTTTTGAACCCTCCCTAATACAATCAGGAACAGCGTGGCCAGCAGGTCCAAGGAAGTGATTCTTCCCCTGGACTCAGTGCAGGTGAGGCCACCCCTGGAGTGCTGTGTCCAGTTCTGGGCCCTCAGTTCAGGAAGGACATTGAGGGGCTGGAGCAGGTCCAGAGGAGGGCAACGAGGATGGGGAAGGAGCTGGAGCACAAGTCCTATGAGGAGAGGCTGAGGGAGCTGGGGCTGTTCAGCCTGGAGAAGAGGAGGCTCAGGGGAGACCTCCTCACTCTCTACAACTCCCTGACAGGAGGGGGGAGCCAGGTGGGGGTTGGTCTCTTTTCCCAGGCAACCATCAGTAAGACAAGAGGGCTGGGTCTTCAACTGTGTCAGGGGAGGTTTAGGTTGGATATTAGAAAGAATTTCTTTCCAGAGAGGGTGGTCAGATGTTGGAATGGGCTGCCCAGGAAAGTGGTGGATTCCCAGTCCCTGGAGATTTTTAAAAAGAGACTGGATGTGGCATCAGTGCCATGGCCTAGTAACTGCAGTGGTGTTGGATCAAGGGTTGGACTTGATGATCCTTGTGGGCTCCCTTCCAACTCGCACATTCTTTCATTCTGGGATTCTGTAACACTTTGCCTGCTTTGCTGCTTCTGTGAACACGAGTTCCTTATAGAATCATAGAATCAGCTGGGTTGGAAGGGACCTCTGAGATCACCAAGTCCAACCCTCAGCCCTGCCCAGGCCCATCCCCAAGAGTCACAGGCTGTGCCCCAGAGGATCATCCAAACTCTCCTGGAGCTCTGTCAGCCTTGGTGCTGTGCCCACTGCCCTGGGGAGCCTGTTCAGTGCCAACCACCCTGGGGGGGAAGAACCTCTTTCTAACATCCAACCTGAGCCTGCCCTGACACAACTCCAGGCCATTCCCTGGGGGCTGTCCCTGGTCCCCCCAGAGCAGAGCTCAGGGCCTGCCCCTCCTCTGCCCCTCCTGAGGAAGTTGGAACTGCCATGAGGTCTCCCCTCAGTCTCCTCTTGTGCAGCTGAACATCCCAAGTGCCCTGAGCTGCTCCTCCTTTGGCTTCCCCTGCAGAGCCTTCCCCATCCTGGTGGCCTCCTTTGGACACTCTCTACTGGCTCCATCTCTTCCTTCCCTTGTGTCCCCCCCGAGTGCCCCACTATTGAGGTGAGGCCGCCCCAGGGCAGAGCAGAGCGGGACAATCCCCTCCCTGGCCCGGCCATGCTGGGCCTGATGCCCCCAGGACAGGGTTGTCCCTCCTGGCTGCCAGGGCACTGCTGACTCCTGGCCAAGTGGGCACCCCCCAGGACCCCCAGGGCCCTTTCCCAGCACTGCTCTCCAGCCTCTCATTCCCACTCTGTCCCCACATCGGGGGTTGCCCCATCCCAGGGGCAGAATCCGGCACTGCCCCTTGTTGAACTTCCATGGGTGGTGATTCCCAGCCCTGGCATCTGTCCAGGTCTCTCTGCAAGGCCTCCCTGCCCTCCAGGGACTCAGCAGCTCCTCCCAGGTTGGGGTCATCTGCAAACTTGCTCCGTGTCCCTTCCAGTGCTGCGTCCAAGTCATGGATGGAGATGTTGGAGAGCACAGGGCCCAGATGGAGCCCTGGGGAACCCCTCTAGTGACCCCCATCTGATGTCCCCCAGTCACTGCCCCCCTCTGTGCCCGACCCGGGAGCCCATTGCTCGCCCAGCACAGGGTGTGTTTATCCAGCTCTGGGCTGGACACTTTGTCCAGAGGGATCTGGGCACAGACACGATGGGAAGCTTCACTGAAACCCAAAAGGATCCCATCAACTGCCTTCCCTTGATCAACCAGGGGGTGATGTTGTCATAAAGTAACTCAGGTTTGATCAGCAGGCCTTTCCTCTGGGGAAGCCGTGCTGGCTGTGATACCCCACAGCAGGGTGGGAGCTCAGGGGCCACCCCAGACCCCCCTTTTCCCACCTTTTCCCCCGTGGCCACTGCAGCACCCGCTGTTGGGTGGAGGGGAACCTCCCATCAGCCCCTCAGGGATGGACAGGGGGGTTGGGGACCCCCCCAGTGCAGATCCAACCCCCCCAGAGCCCCAGGGAAATGTTCCAGGGCTCAAGTGATGGGGACACCAAGGGACCCCCTTGGGACTCCTCTTCCTGCTGTCCCACCCCCCTTTTCTGCCCCTCTCCCACCCCTTTCCTATGGTCCCCACAACCCCCACATCCCCCCTGCACTCAGTTTGGGGCTCCCACCCCACTCCCAATAACTTTGGGGTCCCAACACCCCTCACACTCAGTTTTGGGGGTCTCAGCCCAATTCTTTTCCCTTCTTTTCCACCCCTTTCCTATTGTCCCACTAAACCACAGCTTCCCTGTGCTCCCTTTGGGGGTCCCACCCCTTTGGCCCCTCAGCTGAAGGGGTCCCACCCCCCCTTTTTCCCACCTTTTCTCCCCTTTCCTGTTCCCTTTCCCCATCCCCCCGGTGGCAGGGGGAGTTCAAGGCTTAGACAAAGTTGATTGGAGAAGTCCTGCCCTGGAGTCCCGAGGTGCAGAAAAGATTCCCTGGCTTTCTAAACTCCTGCTCCCAGAGGAGCCTGGGGGCAGCTGGATCCAATCTCAGCCTTGGGTTATGCCAATGCTTTGAATTTAAGGAATTATAGAGATGGGATTGAACCAGTTTTGTCCCACAGGTTTTAATGATGGAAAAGCAGATATATTTATATCAATGAACTACTTATTACTAATAATGATCAGACAAAAGGACTAAACCAGAATTATTTACTACACAACGTACACAGTAAAACTACCAGTAGTGTAGGATAAGGTAGGACAGGGCACTACACTAAAGCAATTGTTGAAGCAATTCTACTAAAGGTGGCAAACAAGCAATAATTCTTAATTAGAGATGGATGGAACTCCCCCAGAGCAGCGCTGGTGGGGAGATCTCTGCTCTCAACCTCCAACAGTGACCTTGGGGGGTCCCCAGCCAAGGCAGGAATCTCCACACACCCCCAAGAAGGGTTCTGTTGGAAGAACCTGCCCCTGGGAAAGGGGACTGGCCCTTTCTGGTAGAAACCCAGGGACTGACAGTCCTTGGACTCCAGGGCTTCCCTCACCATCAGGGGCTTCATTTGGGGTGAAACCAGTCTGGGGTCCAACATCTCCTGCCTTGTCCCGGCCCCCTCTCAGCTCAGCACTGACCCCTTTGCAAATGGGGCATTGTCTTGGGGCCATTGCAGGGGGGATGTCCTGCCCCAGTGTCCCAGTGTTCCTTTAATTGCCAGAGGCCCTGCAGTGTCCCAGTGGCCCCTTGATTCCATGACCTTCTGAAACACCTCAGGCTTCCTTTGGTTCCATGAGGCCCCCCTGTCACAAAGGCCCCTGGATTCCATGAATTCCGCAGTGTCACAAGGTTCCTTTTTTCCATGGGGCCCTGCAGTGTCCCAATTGTGCCTTGATTCCAGGAGTATCCAAATTCTCCCAGGGTTCCTTTGGTTTCAGGAGGTCCCGCAGTGTCCCAGTGGCCCCTTCATTCCAGGCAGGACGAACTGGGAAGGGACTGGGATGGACTGGGATGGATTGGGATGGACTGGGATGGATTGGGATGGACCGGGACACCAGGATACACCGGGACCAGGACTGGGACCCAGCAGGACCCCCCGGGAGCAGGATCTGAGCACACTGGGACCCTCCAGGACCAGAACTGGGGCAACAGGGATCATACTGGGAGCAACTGGGACCACACTGAGGGCTACTGGGAGCAACTGGAGGCCACTTAGGATATAGTGGGAGGGCCTTGGAGTCACTGGAATCATACTGGTGGAAACTGGAATGTTACTGGGGCATCTGGGAGTGACTGGGAAGGACTATGAGCATGCTGGGGGCTCTACTGGGATATACTGGGAGTGTCTGCAACCATGGTGGGGGTGACTGGGACAGTACTGGGAATGACTGGGACTACGTGAAGGGGAATTAGGACCAGGCTGGGGGCAACTGGAAGGAACTGTGAGTGACTGGATCTACAATAGAAGCAACTGGGATTGAGTGGGACTGTCAGGAGGGAGGACTGGGATCATACTTGGAGTGACTGGATCTGTGCTAGGGGCAACTGGGAGCAACTGGGACCATACTGGGATCACAGTGGGATCATACTGGGATCACAGTGGGAGAAGCTTGGCCCATGCTGGGAGCAACTGAGACCACACTGAGGGTGACTGGGGTCATACTGGGATCATACCAGGAGTGAGTGGGATCATGCAGGAGGTGATTGGGATCATCCTGGGAGCAACTGGGAGTGCACTGGGGATGACTGGAAGTGGCTGTGAGCAACTGGGATCATGCTGGAAGCTTCTGGGGGCAACTGGGAATGAGTGGGACCACATGGAGGAAACTGGGAGTAACTGGGAGAGACCAGGAGTGACTGGGATCGTCCTGGGACTGACTGGGCGCTCAATCCAAAAAATCGGTCCGAGAAACTGAGAGACTTTTTTCTCTTTAAGCAGCAAGGTATTTGTTTCTTCAACGTTGGGAGCAAGCCAGCTCGCGCTGGACAAACTTGCTCCAAGGCTTCACACAAAATCAGCATTTTTATACAATCTTCAGCTGGGACTAAATGCATATTCAAGTGATTCCAACATCTCTCTCTGCAGATTAAGAATAGGCGGAGTATAGGTGGAGCTCAGGCGGGGCTTGGGGCGGTGCTTCTCTTGGCCCTCAATCCTGAGGGGACTTCCACTCTTCCTCCATGGCTCTGGGGGCTTCAACTCATCTTCCTCACCTTGACCTTCCTTCTCTTCCATTGTTCTTGACCCGCTCCCTGAAGCTTGGAAAATGCCCTGGCTCCCGGCCTATTCCTCCTCTTCCAATGTCTCCCTGATCCTGCTGTCTCTCTAATTTATCCCCTCGAGGCCTAGGACATGTTCCTGTACTATTCTCTGAAGCTTTGCTCCAGTCAGTAGAACAGAACGAGCACAGATGGTCTTGGATGTTGGGAGCTTGTTAGCAGGCCCAAATTTCTTCGTGAACTCTTTTGGGCCTGGCCTCCTGTTTCACCAGGGACACAGCCCAGGCCCGGGTGTTCCCATTCCCATTCCAGGTGTTTGCATTCCTGTTCCAGGTGTTCCCATCCCATTCTAGTTGTTCCCATCCCATTCCAGGTGTCCCCATTCCCATTGCAGGAGTTCCCATTCCCATTCCAGGTATTCCCATTCCCATTCCATGTGTTCCAATTCCCTTTCCAGGTGTTCCATCCCATTCTAGGTGTCCCCATTCCCATTCCTATTGTCCCTCCTCCCATTCCTGATGTTCCCATCCCACTTCTGTTTTCCCCATTCCCAGTTCTTCGTGTTCCCATTCTCATTCCCGGTGTCTCCATTCCCACTCCTATTGTACCCATTCCCATTCCAGGTGTTCCCATTCCCATTCCAGGTGTCCCCATTCCAATTCCTGGTGTCCTCAATCTGCTCCCAATGTTCCCGTTCCCATTCCACATGTTCCAATTGATATTCCACGAATTCCCATTCTCATTCCAGGTGTTCCCATCCCAGTTCCTGGTGTCTCCATTCCAATTCCTGGTGTCCCCATTCCCATTCCTGGTGTCCCTAACCTGCTCCCAGTGTCTCCATCCCTCTCCCCGGTGTCCTAATTGCCAATCCAGGTGCCCCCATTCCCAGTTCCTGATCTCTCCATTCCCATTCCTGTTCTTCCCAGTCTGCTCCCAGTGTTCCCATTCCCATTCCAGGTGTTCCCATTCCCATTCCCCCTGTCCCCATTCCTGGTTCCCAGGGAGGAACTGCCGGATGCCGGAGGAGGAGTCAGAATTTATTGCCCAAAGCAGGAGATTTTCACACCAAAATTAACCCCCGGTGATGTCACCGTTGTCCCTGTGATGTCACCGTTGTCCCTGTGATGTCACCGCTGTCCCTGTGATGTCACCAATGTCCCTGTGATGTCATTGATGTCCCCGTGATGTCACCGCTGTCATTTCCCCTGCTGGTTTACCTTAAAACCAGCACACCAGGTCTGTGCCCAACGGGGGTCCCTGTGGATCATCCAACGCGGGTCCTCCCATGGCTGATGGAGTTGGAGCAGCGGCCGAAGCTCTTCCCACAGTCGGGGCACTCGGGGCTTCCATTACTGGTGGGTCCGTGGGTGGGAGGTCAAGGAAGAGCTCTGCCTGAAGCTCTTCCCACACTCCCCACAGTGGAAGGGCCTCTCCCTGATGTGGAGGCGACGGTGGGTGTAGAGGGTGGAGCTGTCCCACATTCCCTACACGTGTAGGGCTGTTCCCAAGTGTGGATGTGCTGGTGGCTGAGCAGCTTGGGGCTTGTGCTGAAGCTCTTCCCACATTCCAAGCACTTGTAGGGCCATTCCCTGGTGTGGATGCAACGGTGTTTGCAAAGGCTGGAGCTGTCCCTGAAGCTCTTCCCACACTCCGCACACGTGTAGGGCCTTCCCGACTGTGGATCATCTGGTGTCGGAGCAGGTGGGAGCTATGAGTGAAGCTCTTCCCACACTCCCCACATGTGTAGGGCCTTTCCCCGCTGTGGATCATCTGGTGTCGGAGCAGGTGGGAGCTCTGATTGAAGCTCTTTCCACATTCCTCACACATGTAGGGCCGTTCCCCACTGTGGATGCGACGGTGCCTGTGCAGGGTGGAGCTCTGCCTGAAGCTTTTCCCACATTCCTCACACATGTAGGGCCGTTCCCCACTGTGGATGTGCTGGTGGCTGAGGAGATCACATCTCTTCCTGAAGCTCTTCCCACATTCCAAGCACCTGAAGGTCTTCTCCCTGCTGGGAGGCTGCTCAGGGACCACCAGCTCGCAGCTCCGCCTCAAGCTCCGGCCGCCTTCCCGGCACACGCTGGCTCTTTCCTCCTCACAGCCCCCTGGGCTGGCTTTGCAGCCCCTCCTGCGGGGGCATCTCCGGCCCTTTTCCTCCCCGCTGCCTTCCTGCGCCGGGGAGCCCTTCAAAACGGCCTCTCCCACCAGGCTCTGCCGCCGGGATTTGTCCTCCGCGCTCTCCGGCCTCACCTCGGGGCCTGGGGCAGGAAGCAACAAGGACACGCAGGGGATTTGCCTCCGGCCCACAGGGAAGCCAAAGGACATCCCCCCAACTCCGGTCCCGGCAGGACGGTCACAAAAGACAAAAGACCGACCCAAAGGGGCACTGACTTCCTCCTCACCTGCCTGGGGGGCCCACGGCATCTTCCTCTTCCTCGCAGCTCTCTCTAGCCGCCACCCACCCAACGCATCCTTGGCCCCACCCCACAGACCGAGAATACCCTGCTCCCCCCAACTGGGGGGGGGGTACCCACCCCACAAACCCAAACCCAAGCCTGGATTGGTGAGTGCGTTTTTTTTTGCCTTGGGGGTTCCTCCTGCCCAACTCCAGCTCTAGGACTCACCGGGCATCTTGTGTCCATAAAAACCTCCAGAACACCAACATTCAGCCCAAAAACCCCTCCCAGGAGTTTCCCCTCTCTGCTCTCTGGGGTTTGGGGGGTCCCCCCTGTCTGTCCTGATGGCACTTCTGCCTGCATTGGGGGTCTCCCTTCTCCCGGCTGCCCGGTGACCCGCGGTTCCAAGGGGTTCCCAGTCTCCGGGGTCCCCTTGAGTGTTGCCAGGGGGGTCCCAGGGCTCACTTCTCCCCACTCTGCCTCCTGGGGCCGGCCGGCCCTCCTCTCTCGCCTCCCACCCTCGCAAACCTCTTGGCGCTCTCGGCTCCCACCCCGCCTCAAGGCCCCCCCTCCTCTCCACACTCCAAGGCCTTCCCCCTCTCCGGGACCCCCGCTTAAGGGGCCCGGCGCTCCCTCTCTGCTCCCCCCCCCTCCAGCATTCCGGGGGTCCCCCAGCTCCGGGATCGCCCCTCTCCGCTCTCCCCACTCTGCGGCTACCGGGGTTCCCCCCCGGCTCTCATGGGGGGCCCCCAAACCGCTCTCGCCCCCCCGCCATTGCCGAGCCACCGCCAGGACCTTTGGGCTGCTCTTCTTTGTGCTCCCGCTCGGCTCCTCCCTCGGCTGGGCCGCCGCTTTTGGCAGGTTTCCTCCTCCGGGATCCGCCCCCTGCAGCCCTTCCCCCCCTGGCCCAGCCCCCTTGGGCCCCCTTGGGCCCCCCTTGGGCCCCCCTTGCCCAATAAGTCTGATTATACAGACAAGCAATTTGGTTTTAACCCACAGAACCCAAATGTAGAACCCAGCACCCTGGGCCATGAACAAAGTGGTGTTCCTTGGGCCCCCCCAAGATCAAAGTAAAGGGAGAGGGAAAAACCTGTTGGTGGGAGAGCTGTTGCAGTCTGGTCAAAAGTGGGGATTGCAGTCCAGTTGAGGGGGGTGGTCTCAGGCTGGTTGAGAGCGGTGAGCTGCAGTCCTCCTCTGGATCCCACGAGTGGTAAAAAGGTTCCGAAACTCCAGGTTTATATATTCTCCAGTTCAGGCAGGAATGCCCAGTCCTCCCCTCACAGTGGGGAATTCCATAAAAGGATGCTTAGTCCTTCCCTAAGAGCGGGGAATTCCATAAAAGGGTATGAGGATACTCAGAGCAGTGAATTCCATAAAAGGGTATGAGGACAGGAACACCCCCCCACCTCGCAGGCCCCCCCCCTCCCCCACCCCCCCTGACAACAGTTCCTGGGAAAATGGCATGGAAGGCCGGAGAATCCACAGTTTTGGGCTACACCCATCCAGTGAGGAATCGGTCCCAGCTGTTCTAACTAGGACAGAATTCCAGAGTGGGATCAGGTGGAATTGTGGACTGGGATAAGGGCTGGATTCAGGAGTGGGATTGGGATGGGATTGGGGTGGGATGGACAGAGCAGGATCAGGAGGGAATCCGGAGCAGTTCCTACTCTCCCTGGGCTCCACAGCCAGCTCCATCTCCTGGGATGGGAACAGGGACATGGTGACTCCTTTCCCCGCTCTCATCCCAGCAGGAATCACAGCCTGAGCGATCCTGGAGCTGGATCCGCCCCTTCCCTCTCCCTGTGGAAAGGCAGGAGCTGCTGGCAGAGCTCATCCCGCTGCTCCCACCCACCCCGGCCCCCCTGCGGCTCTTCCCGATGGATCAACTTCCTGCTTTTTCCCGTGTGAAACCCAGGACCACAATTATTCCGGAGGCTTTAATTTGGGTGTGAAAATCTCCTGCTTTGGGCAATAAATCCTGGCTCCCTCCTCCGGCATCCGGCAGTTCCTCTGTGGGAACCAGGAATGGGAATGGGGACGGGGGGCTTGGATGGGGACATTGGGAACAGGCTGGGGACAGTAGGAATGGGAATGGGGATGTCAGGACTGGGATGGGAACACTGGGAATGGGGATGTGGAAGACCAGGATGGGAACAAGGGGGACAGGAACAGGGACACTGGGAGCAGGCTGGGCATTACCAGCAGGAATGGGAATGGGGACTTGGGGGACCAGGATGGGGACACTGGGAACAAGTTGGAGTCACCAGAAGTTGGGAATGGGGATACCAAGAGCAGGTTGGGGACACCAGGAACAGGGAATGGGAACACCAGGAGACAATGGGGAAAGGGATGGGGACACCAGGAACAGGATGGGAAGACCAGCTGAAGGTTGCGGACAACAGGAACTGGGAATGGGGACATCAGGAGTTGGGAATGGCAACACCAGGAATGGGAATGGGGACATGGGGGACCAGGATGGGGTCACGGCAAACAGGCTGGACATTACCAGCAACTGGTAATGGGAACACCAGGAGTGGGAATGGGAATGTGGGGGACAAGAATGGGGACCCTGGGGACAGGAACGGGGACACTGGGAGCAGGCTGGGCATTACCAGCAATGGGAATGGGCACGGCAGGAAGGGGAATGGGCACAGCAGGAACTCTGTGTCTCTGCTGGCCCCCCGGGCTGTGCCTTGGAGCCCTGACAGCTCCTGCAGGTCGCAGCTTTCCCAAGGCCTGGCAGCCCTCGCTGCCGTTGCCGGTCCTGCAGCGCCGGGCGGGACGCGCTGCGGATCCCGCCGGGCTCCGGCGCTGCCACGGAACCCGCCGGCACCGTCAGCCCGCACGGCACCCACGGCAAGGGGCACCACGGCCGGGCAGCTGCTCCCCACGGCATCGCCAACCCACAGCACCCGGCAGCTCCCATTGACTCACTGCAGCAGGAGAGCAGCAAAGCCTGGCAGCAAACTCCCAGGGCAATTCTAGGGGCCAAAGGGACGCTTCCAGCAGCATTCCGGACTTGAGTATTCCCGCAGAATTCCTTCTCCAGCTCTGCAGCCTCTCCTGCTGTTCCAGGACTGTCGGGTTTACACTGCCCTCCTGCTGCTCCTGGCTCAGGGCTCGCCAGGTTCAGTGCCCCCTTGGCAGCCCCGGACAAAAGGAGGGCACTGCTCTGCTCTGCTTTCTGCTGCTGAACATCTTCATTCTCCTCCTCGCAAGGACCCACAACTCTCCCGCTTTACAAAGAGCAGCAGCACTTGGCAGGCCCGGCAGGATCTTCCCCACAAAGGCCGTGGCACTGCCCTGTGCTCGTCCTGCCACAGGAGCTCAAGGCTTCTGCACAGCACAACTTCCCAGCAGTGACCTCCCTGCTCCAGAGGGATGAGGAGCCTCTGCTGAACTGCAGAGATTCACACACTGCAACCACTGCACTGCCTGCATTTCCTGCCATTCTGCAGCACTTGGGCATCTACTGTGGCTCTTCCTGCTGTTTAAGAAGGAGGTTTGCAAGCCCTGGGAACTGGATGGAGTTTTGTTCCAGCTGCCAGCTAAGGAAGTTTTCAACCTGTTACACAATACATGCAATGAAAACTCCAGTGATTTAAGAACTTGGACTCCAGCAGAACTGTTGGATTATTTATTTCATCAGGAAAACTTTTCCCAGAAATAAAGCCATCCCTTAATATATGGAAGTCAAATGAACTCATTTAGGTAAATAAATGGGCTGTAAAAAGGAAGTTACTGATTTTTATACACAGATACATTAGAGAAGGGAGCAGGATACAGGGCTTGGGATGCTCCTTGGAATACTATTCCAGAAATGTCTTAGTACAGACCATTAGACTCCACAACAGAATCCTGCCAAGTAATTATATCCACATAGGAAAGGAAATTGTTGGCAACCCTGACCTGGCTTTTGGAGGTATCAGGAGCTCCTAAAAAACAAAGATCTTAAAGTGAAAGCTTTATTCAAGTAGCTGAATCTACCCAGCACAGGGCCTTCTACAGCTCATGGTGAGCTTTCTTTCAAGACAGAAAACCCCAAACAGGCACAATCTTCCATTCCAAAGTCTCCATCCCTGCTCTCCCCTAAGCAGATTCCACCAGCCAAGCCCAGGGCACTCCAAAGGAAACCCTTGGGTGACCTTGTCTGGTGTTCCCTGGGCACTGAGGGAAGAAGAGAAGTTTATCAAGGTGCCAAATGCCCACGGAGATCTTGGAAATCAGCTCTCCACGATGCTTTGCAGGCCTTCTCAGTCAGCTTGAGCTCTTCAAACACACTTGTCCTCAGCGTTTTCTCTGAAAGGGTCACTATGATCTGAAGGGTCAAACTCAGAAGTGTCTGAACCTGCAGACAGTCCTTCCTTCCGGGCAGAGCTGCAGCTGCTTGGGAATGTTATTCCCTGCTGGCAGCTTCCCACAGAGCTGTGGGCACACATTCTCCAGGCAGCTCACTGAATGCAGAGTTTCCTTCCAACCTGAAGGGAGTCTTTGCTCTACAACATCTCTCCCCGGTGGCACTGTGTGATTGCAGGCTGGTTCTCCTGGCTCTGCCTGTGTCCTGCTCTCCTTGGAAAGCACCATGTCCGTAAGGATCCAGATGTTGATCCTGATCTCGAAGAGAATCAATAAAATATCATTAAACAGGCATAAAATGTTGTGGATCAATCAATGAAATGCCAGATCTATCTGAAAATAGACACAAATACAATGTTGTGGAGCTCCTGGCCCTGCTTTCCCAGCCCTGTGGGGGTGGGAAGCCCCGGGGCCTCACTTCTCTGCCCCCTAATTAGGAACAATTTATTAGGCCAATTAACCACGGAGTCATTTGTCCCTGAGCTGCTTTGTCCCTCTGCCAGGCACAGGCCAGCCCGGGCTCCGAAGGCTGCAGGGCTGCTGCGTCCTGTCAGTGCTCAACACCTGGGATTTATTTGCCCCCAAAAGGGAAAACGGCCCCGAATCCCGTGGGCCGAGCGCAGGAGGGGACAGAGTTGTGGCACAAAACTGCAGCCGCCGGGTTTGCCCAGCCCGGGAAGAACCAAGGGCCCCGCAGTGAGGTGGGACCCCCCAGCAGCCCCTGTGTGCCGTGCCCAGCTGAAGCCCGCCCTGGGGCGCTCGGGGCTGGCTGGGCACACTGGGAGCGCTGGGAAGGGCCCCGGCTCGGGGCGGGGGCGGCGGGTGCCCAGCAGTGACTGAGGGGAAGGGCCTTCACAGGGACCCCCCACGCCCCTGGCTGCCCACGGGAAGGGTTTTTGGTCCCTCTGAGCGATTTGGCGGCGTTTCTGGGCTCGGCGGGGCCGGGCAGGCGGCAGCGGGACACGCGGGGCCCGGGCCGTGCGGCGGAGCCGGTTGGGAACTGCGGGGCGGCCCCAGCGGGGCCCGAGGGCGGAGCGGAGCCGCTTGGGAACGACCCCCGATCCCCCCGGGGCCAGGTCTGATGCCGGGAAAAGCACCACTGCTAAGAAGGAGTATCTTGGCCAGCCCCCAGAGCTGGGAAGCATTTCAGAAGAAGAAACTGGTTTTTCAGGCCTGTAACCAAAGAAGGATAATTTGGAGAAGGGATGTTCCCCAAAGGGCCACCAGAGACCCTCAAGAGACCCCTACTCTGATGTAAATGAGTTCTGAGAACTGATTCAAATGTGTGAGAGAATCTGTGGGAGTGTTTAGTACATATGCGTGAGTTTGGGGAAGTGTAATGCACATGTATTAGTTACATCCACAGAAACCAGGGTGTGAGACAGCCCAGTGTGGGGGTGATGGGAGGAGACCCCCCCAGCCCCACCCACGCACCCAGTGCCGAAAAAAATAAAACCGCTTTCTAATCCTGACATTCCAGTGACAGAGTTTTATTCCCGTTTGGTGACAGTTCCAGTTGCTCCCAGTATGATCCCCGTTGCCCCAGTCCTGGTCCCGAGGGGTCCCATTCCTGGTCCCAAGGGGTCCCAGTCCTGGTCCCCGTGTATCCCAGTGTCCCAGTCTGTCCCAGCCTGTCCAGTCCATCCCAGTCCATCCCAGTCCGTCCCAGTCCCTTCCCAGCAGCCACCGCCGTTTCCCGGGTCAACCTGCACCTCAGGAAGTCTCCCATCATCCCCACATCACCATTGGCCAATCAGAGCTCAAATCAGTCCAGCAGTTTAATTACCTAGGGAGCCTCATCTCCTCGGATGGTGAGATTGACAGAGAGATGGACAACAGGTTAGCAAAGGCACATAATCCTTTCCAAAAACTCCATAAAAGAGTTTGGCAAAATAAACACTTGAAGAAAAGCACAAAGATCAGTGTTTACAGAGCCATTGTGCTGTCTACTCTCTCATATGGGTCCGAATCATGGGTCATCTACAGCCACCACCTGCGACTCCTGGAACGCTTCCATCAATGCTGCCTCCGTACAATCCTAAACATCCCCTGGTCAGATGATGTGACCAATCCATCTGTTCTAGAACAGGCAGCAGTCACAAGCATTGAGGCCATGTTGCTGAGAACACAGCTGTGCTGGGCAGGGCACGTCTCCAGGATGAAGGACCAACCACTGCCTCCCTAAGATCGTGCTCTGGGGTGAACTTGCCACCGGCTGCCGCAAGAGAGGACCCCCAAAGAGGAGATACAAGGACTGCCTGAAACAACATCTCAGCCTTGGCCACATTGATCTCCATCACTGGTCTACTCTGGCCTCCAGTCGGGAGGTCTGGAGACACCCCATCTCTAACGCTGCTGCTTCCTTTGAGAACGCAGCAGGATCACCATCGAGGAGAAAAGACAACGCAGAAAGAACCGTGTCTTGCAGAATATGCCACCTAAGGAGTCTTTCTGTTGTGCCTTTTGCAATCGAATATGTCTATCTTGTATTGGCCTCTTTAGCCACCAGTGTGCTTGTAACAAATGTGGATAGAGCCTTTCCCAAATCTTTGTTCCTGAAGCCCAGCCATGATGAACACACGTGCAGTCAATATGTACGAGGCAGTTGCATCCAAGGGAAGCTGTGAGGGGGAGCGGTGCCTGTGAGGCCGAGCTGTGCCCCGCGCGTCCGGCGCCCAAATAAACAAACACCGGCTCAGCAGCACCTGTGGCTCTTGGGTTTAATATCGTCGCTTTTTCCTGGCATCAGACCTGGCCCCGGGGGGATCGGGGGGTCGTTCCCAAGCGGCTCCGCTCCGCCCTCGGGCCCCGCTGGGGCCGCCCCGCAGTTCCCAACCGGCTCCGCCGCACGGCCCGGGCCCCGCGTGTCCCGCTGCCGCCTGCCCGGCCCCGCCGAGCCCAGAAACGCCGCCAAATGGCTCAGAGGGACCAAAAACCCTTCCCGTGGGCAGCCAGGGGCGCGGGGGGTCCCTGTGAAGGCCCTTCCCCTCAGTCACTGCTGGGCACCCGCCGCCCCCGCCCCGAGCCGGGGCCCTTCCCAGCGCTCCCAGTGTGCCCAGCCAGCCCCGAGCGCCCCAGGGAGGGCTTCAGCTGGGCACGGCACACAGGGGCTGCTGGGGGGTCCCACCTCACTGCGGGGCCCTTGGTTCTTCCCGGGCTGGGCAAACCCGGCGGCTGCAGTTTTGTGCCACAACTCTGTCCCCTCCTGCGCTCGGCCCACGGGATTCGGGGCCGTTTTCCCTTTTGGGGGCAAATAAATCCCAGGTGTTGAGCACTGACAGGACGCAGCAGCCCTGCAGCCTGCGGAGCCCGGGCTGGCCTGTGCCTGGCAGAGGGACAAAGCAGCTCAGGAACAAATGACTCCGTGGTTAATTAGCCTAATAAATTGCTCCTAATTAGGGGGCAGAGAAGTGAGGCCCCAGGGCTTCCCGCCCCCCACAGGGCTGGGAAAACCGGGCCAGGAGCTCCACAACACTGTATTTGTGTCTATTTTCAGATAGATCTGGCATTTCATTGATTGATTCTCGTCATTTTATGCCTGTTTAATGATATTTTATTGATTCTCTTCGAGATGAGGATCAACATCTGGATCCTTACGGACATGGTGCTTTCCAAGGAGAGCAGGACACAGGCAGAGCCAGGAGAACCAGCCTGCAATCACACAGTGCCACCGGGGAGAGATGTTGTAGAGCAAAGACTCCCTTCAGGTTGGAAGGAAACTGCATTCAGTGAGCTGCCTGGAGAATGTGTGCCCACAGCTCTGTGGGAAGCTGCCAGCAGGGAATAACATTCCCAAGCAGCTGCAGCTCTGCCCAGAAGGAAGGACTGTCTGCAGGTTCAGACACTTCTGAGTTTGACCCTTCAGATCATAGTGACCCTTTCAGAGAAAACGCTGAGGACAAGTGTATTTGAAGAGCTCAAGCTGACTGAGAAGGGCTGCAAAGCATCCTGGAGAGCTGAGTTCCAAGATCTCCGTGGGCATTTGGCACCTTGATAAACTTCTCTTCTTCCCTCAGTGCCCAGGGAACACCAGACAAGGTCACACAAGGGTTTCCCTTGGAGTGCCCTGGGCTTGGCTGGTGGAATCTTCTTGGGGGAGGGCAGGGATGAGATGAAGGCAGTTGGGTGAGACTTTGGAGTGGAAGATTGTGCCTGGTTTGGGGTTTTCTGTCTTGAAAAAAAGCTCATCATGAGCTGTAGAAGGCCCTGTGCTGGGTAGATTCAGCTACTTGAATAAAGTTTTCAGTTTAAGATACTTGTTTTTTAGGAGCTCCTGATACCTCCAAAAGCCAGGTCAGGATCCCCAACAATTTCCTTTCCTATGTGGATATAATTACTTGGCAGGATTCTGTTGTGGAGTCTAATGGTCTGTACTAAGACATTTCTGGAATAGTATTCCAAGGAGCATCCCAAGCATTGTATCCTGCTCCCTTCTCTAATGTATCCATATAGAAAACTCAATAACTTCCTTTTTAGAGCCTATTTATTTACCTAAATGAGTTCATTTGACTTCCATATATTAAGGACTGGCTTTATTTCCTGGTCTATTTTTCCTGATGAAATAAATAAACCAACAGTTCTACTGGAGTCCAGGTTCTTAAATCACTGGAGTTTTCATTGCATGTATTGTGTAACAGGTTGAAAACTTCCTTAGCTGGCAGCTGGAACAAAACTCCATCCAGCTCCCAGAGCTTGCAAACCTCCTTCTTAAACAGCAGGAAGAGCCACAGTAGATGCCCAAGTGCTGCAGAATGGCAGGAAATGCAGGCAGTGCAGTGGTTGCAGTGTGTGAATCTCTGCAGTTCAGCAGAGGCTCCTCATCCCTCTGGAGCAGGGAGGTCACTGCTGGGAAGTTGTGCTGTGCAGAAGCCTTGAGCTCCTGTGGCAGGACGAGCACAGGGCAGTGCCACGGCCTTTGTGGGGAAGATCCTGCCGGGCCTGCCAAGTGCTGCTGCTCTTTGTAAAGCGGGAGAGTTGTGGGTCCTTGCGAGGAGGAGAATGAAGATGTTCAGCAGCAGAAAGCAGAGCAGAGCAGTGCCCTCCTTTTGTCCGGGACTGCCGAGGGGGCACTGAACCTGGCGAGCCCTGAGCCAGGAGCAGCAGGAGGGCAGTGTAAACCCGACAGTCCTGGAACAGCAGGAGAGGCTGCAGAGCTGGAGAAGGAATTCTGCGGGAATACTCAAGTCCGGGATGCTGCTGGAAGCGTCCCTTTGGCCCCTAGAATTGCCCTGGGAGTTTGCTGCCAGGCTTTGCTGCTCTCCTGCTGCAGTGAGTCAATGGGAGCTGCCGGGTGCTGTGGGCTGGCGATGCCGTGGGGAGCAGCTGCCCGGCCGTGGTGCCCCTTGCCGTGGGTGCCGTGCGGGCTGACGGTGCCGGCGGGTTCCGTGGCAGCGCCGGAGCCCGGCGGGATCCGCAGCGCGTCCCGCCCGGCGCTGCAGGACCGGCAACGGCAGCGAGGGCTGCCAGGCCTTGGGAAAGCTGCGACCTGCAGGAGCTGTCAGGGCTCCAAGGCACAGCCCGGGAGGCCAGCAGAGACACAGAGTTCCTGCTGTGCCCATTCCCATTCCTGCCGTGCCCATTCCCATTGCTGGTAATGCCCAGCCTGCTCCCAGTGTCCCCGTTCCTGTCCCCAGTGTCCCCATCCTGGTCCCCCACATTCCCATTCCCGCTCCTGGTGTTCCCATTACCAGTTCTTGGTAATGACCCACCTGTTCCCCATGACCCCATCCTGGTCCCCCATGTCCCCATTCCCATTCCTGGTGTTGCCATTCCAAACTCCTGATGTCCCCATTCCCAGTTCCTGTTGTCCCCAACCTTTTGCTGGCTTTCCCATCCTGTTCCTGGTGTCCTCATCCCTTTCCCTATTGTCTCCTGGTGTTCCCATTTCCTGTTCCTGGCGTCCCCAATCTGCTCTTGGTATCCCCATTTCCAACTTCTGGTGACTCCAACTTGTTCCCAGTGTCCCCATCCTGGTCCCCCAAGTCCCCATTCCCATTCCTGCTGCCCCCAGCCTGCTCCCAGTGTCCCCCATTCCTGTCCCCCTTGTTCCCATCCTGGTCTTCCACATCCCCATTCCCATACCCAATGTTCCCATCCCAGTCCTGACGTCCCCATTCCCATTCCTGGTGTCCCCATCCCTGTCCCCAATGTCCCCATCCCAGTCCCCCCTGTCCCCATTCCCAGTCCTGGTTCCCACAGAGGAACTGCCGGATGCCGGAGGAGGGAGCCAGGATTTATTGCCCAAAGCAGGAGATTTTCACACCCAAATTAAAGCCTCCGGAATAATTGTGGTCCTGGGTTTCACACGGGAAAAAGTAGGAAGTTGATCCATTGGGAAGAGCCCCTGGGGGCCGGGGTGGGTGGGAGCAGCGGGATGAGCTCTGCCAGCAGCTCCTGCCTTCCTGCAGGGAGAGGGAAGGGGCGGATCCAGCTCCAGGATCGCTCAGGCTGTGATTCCTGCTGGGATGAGAGCAGGGAAAGGAGTCACCATGTCCCTGTTCCCATCCCAGGGGATGGAGCCGGCTGTGGAGCCCAGGGAGAGTAGGAACTGCTCTGGAATCCCACCTGATCCTGTTCTGTCCATCCCACCCCAATCCAACTCCATCCATCCCACACCAATCCCACTCCAGAATCCAGCCCTTATCCCAGTCCACAATTCCACCTGATCCCACTCTGGAATCCTGTCCTAGTTAGAACAGCTGGGACTGATTCATCACTGGATGGGTGTAACCCAAAACTGTGGATTCTATGGCCTTCCATGCCATTTTCCCAGGAACTGTTGTCGGGGGGAGGGGGGAGGGCCTGCAAGGTGGGGGGGGTGTTCCTGTCCTCATATCCTTTTATGGAATTCCCCGCTCTGAGGGAACGAACTGAGCATCCTTTTATGGAATTCACTGCTCTGAGGGAAGAACTAAGCATCCTTTTATGGAATTCCCCACTCTGAGGGGAGGACTGGGCATTCCTGCCTGAACTGGAGAATATATAAACCTGGAGTTTCAGAACCTTTTTAGCACTCGTGGGATCCAGAGGAGGACTGCAGCTCACCGCTCTCAACCAGCCTGAGACCACCCCCCTCAACTGGACTGCAACCACCACTTTTGACCAGACTGCAACAGCTCTCCCACCAGTAGGTTTTTTTCCCCTCTCCCTTTACTTTGGACTCGGGGGGGGCCCAAGGAACAGCACTTTGTTCATGGCCCAGGGTGCTGGGTTCTACATTTGGGTTTTGTGGATTAAAACCAATTGCTTGTCTGTATAATCAGACTTATTGGGCAAGGGGGGCCCAAGGGGGGCCCAAGGGGGGTCAAGGGGGGCCCAAGGGGGTCCAAGGGGGCTGGGCCAGGGGGGGAAGGGCTGCAGGGGGTGGATCCCGGAGGAGGAAACCCGCCAAAAGCGGCGGCCCAGCCGAGGGAGGAGCCGAGCGGGAGCACAAAGAAGAGCAGCCCAAAGGTCCTGGCGGTGGCTCGGCAATGGCGGGGGGGCGAGAGCGGTTTGGGGGCCCCCCGTGAGAGCCGGGGGGGAACCCCGGTAGCCGCGGAGTGGGGAGAGCGGAGAGGGGCGATCCCGGAGCTGGGGGACCCCTGGAATGCTGGAGGGGGGGGAGCAGAGAGGGAGCGCCGGGCCCCTTAAGCAGGGGTCCCGGAGAGGGGGAAGGCCTTGGAGTGTGGAGAGGAGGGGGGGCCTTGAGGCGGGGTGGGAGCCGAGAGCGCCAAGAGGTTTGCGAGGGTGGGAGGCGAGAGAGGAGGGCCGGCCGGCCCCGGGAGGCAGAGTGGGGAGAAGTGAGCCCTGGGACCCCCCTGGCAACACTAAAGGGGACCCCAGAGAGTGGGAACCCCCCGGAGCCACAGGACCCCTGGCAACCCGGACAAGGGGGACCCCCAATGCAGGCAGAAGTGCCATCAGGCCAGACAGGGGGGACCCCCCTAATCCCAGAGAGGAGAGATGGGGAATTCTGGGAGGGGGTTTTGGGCTGAATCTTTGTGTTCTGGGAGTTTTTATGAGCACAAGATGCCCGGTGCGTTCTAGGGATGGACTTGGGCAGGAGAAACTCCCAAGGCAATGCGCTCACCCCTTGTTTTTCTCCCCTCCCCGGCGGTCGGGGCCGTGCTGTTGGTTGCCGATCCCGGCCGGCTGACCCAAGAGCCCGGCCACGTGTGCGGGGCCCGATCCGCTCCCTGCTCTCGTTGCCCCGGGGCAGCCTCTGGTGTCCCCCCGGCTGTGGGGGCGTTTTGTTGGCTCGGGCACAGGCGGCCCTTGTGCGGGGCTGTGTGCCGGGTGGCTGTTGGGGGTCCCCGGTGGGTGTTTTGGGGCGGTGTCGGGGTGGGTTGTGGGCAGAGCCCCGTGGGTGGTCGGGGGGCTGCGGGTCCCCCCCTTGTTGGGGGTTGGTGTTGGTGGGTCAGGCCCCGGCGGCTCCATTGTGAGCCCGGTGTGGGCGGGGGGGGCTGGTCCGGGGGAGCCGGAGGGAGCCGAGGCAGCGGGTTTGGGGAGCCCTCGGGAGAGCAGGGGGTGGGGGGAGGAAGGGCGGGAGCCCTGGAGTGTGGAGAGCGGAGCGGGGCGATGGCGGAGCTGGGGGACCCCCGGCAGGCTGGAGGGGGGAGCAGGGAGAGGGAGGAGCCCCGGGAGGCTGCAAGGGGGATCCCGGAGAAGGGGGAGCCTGGGAAGTGGGGACCCCTGGGATCCCCGGGCCAAGAAAGTGGAGAAGGGGGAGAGGGGGAGTGTCTGGGAACCCGGCCCCCTGAAGCAGAGAGTGAGGGGAGAAGGGACCCCTGGGACACCCAAGAGCCCCGGCATCCCTAAGCGGGACCCCCAGCAGCCCAGAGAGGGGAGAGCCCAGAAGGTAAAGGTGCAGAGAGGGGAAACATCTGGGAGGGTCTTTTTGAGCTGAATGTTTATATTTTGGAGTATTTTTTTTGGAGTATTTGATCTTTTGCAAACTTGCAAGGAGTTTGTGCAGGGTTTTTTTTCCAAATCTTGTTTTCTTTTTTTCTGGACTGAATGTTGGTGGTTTTGAGGTTTTCAGGGACACAGGATGCCCGGTGAGTTCCAGAGATGGACTTGGGCAACATACTCACCCCCTTTTTTCCGCCCCCCATCAGGATTTCTGCTTTCCAAAGCTTGGTCGGATGGAGGAGGAGGCTGCGAGGAAGAGGAAGATGCCGCGGGCCCCCCAGGCAGGTGAGGAGGAAGTCAGTGCCCCTTTGGGTCGGTCTTTTGTGGCCGTCCTGCCGGGGCCGGAGTTGGGGGGATGTCCTTGGGCTTCCCTGTGGGCCGGAGGCAAATCCCCTGCGTGTCCTTGTTGCTTCCTGCCCCAGGCCCCGAGGTGAGGCCGGAGAGCGCGGAGGACAAATCCCGGCGGCAGAGCCTGGTGGGAGAGGCCGTTTTGAAGGGCTCCCCGGCGCAGGAAGGCAGCGGGGAGGAAAAGGGCCGGAGATGCCCCCGCAGGAGGGGCTGCAAAGCCAGCCCAGGGGGCTGTGAGGAGGAAAGAGCCAGCGTGTGCCGGGAAGGCGGCCGGAGCTTGAGGCGGAGCTGCGAGCTGGTGGTCCCTGAGCAGCCTCCCAGCAGGGAAAAGCCCTTCAGGTGCTTGGAATGTGGGAAGAACTTCAGCAGGAACACCTACCTCCTCAGCCACCAGCGCATCCACACTGGGGAACGGCCCTACACATGTGGGGAGTGTGGGAAAAGTTTCAGGCACAGCTCCACCCTGCACAGGCACCGTCGCATCCATGGTGGGGAACGGCCCTACACGTGTGGGGAGTGTGGGAAGAGCTTCAAACGGAGCTCCCACCTCCTCAGCCACCAGATGATCCACAGTGGGGAAAGACCCTACACATGTGGGGAGTGTGGGAAGAGCTTCACGAAGAGCTCCACCCTCCGCAACCACCGTCGCATCCACGCTGGGGAACGGCCCTACATGTGTGGGGAGTGTGGGAAGAGCTACACTCAGAGCTCCCACCTGCTCCAACACCAGATGATCCACAGTGGGGAAAGGCCCTACACGTGTGCGGAGTGTGGGAAGAGCTTCAGGAAGAGCTCCCACCTGCTCCGACACCAGATGATCCACAGTGGGGAAGGCCCTACACGTGTATGGAGTGTGGGAAGAGCTTCAGGGACAGCTCCAGCCTTTGCAAACACCGTTGCATCCACACCAGGGAATGGCCCTACAAGTGCTTGGAATGTGGGAAGAGCTTCAGCACAAGCCCCAAGCTGCTCAGCCCCCAGCACATCCACACTGGGGAACAGCCCTACACGTGTAGGGAACGTGGGACAGCTCCACCCTCTACACCCACCGTCGCCTCCTCATCAGGGAGAGGCCCTTCCACTGTGGGGAGTGTGGGAAGAGCTTCAGGCAGAGCTCTTCCTTGACCTCCCACCCACGGACCCACCAGTAATGGAAGCCCCGAGTGCCCCGACTGCGGGAAGAGCTTCGGCCGCTGCTCCAACTCCATCAGCCATGGGAGGACCCGCGTTGGATGATCCACAGGGACCCCCGTTGGGCACAGACCTGGTGTGCTGGTTTAATGGTAAACCAGCAGGGGAAATGACAGTGGTGACATCACAGGGACATTGGTGACATCACATGGACAGCGGTGACATCACGGGGACAGCGGTGACATCACAGGGACATTGGTGACATCACGGGGACAGTGGTGACATCACGGGGACAGCGGTGACATCACCAGGGGTTATTTTGGTGTGAAAATCTACTGCTTTGGGCAATAAATTTAGACTCCTCCTCCGGCATCCGGCAGTTCCTCCCTGGGAACCAGGAATGGGAATGGGGACAGGGGGAATGGGAATGGGGACACCTGGAATGGGAATGGGGACACCTGGAATGGGAATGGGAACATTGGGAGCTGACTGGGAACAACAGGAATGGGAATGGAGACATCAGGACCTGGGAATGGGGGCACCTGGATTGGGAATGGGGACACCGGGGAGACGGATGGAGACACTGGGAGCAGGTTGGGGACACCAGGAATGGGAATGGGGACACCAGGAATTGGAATGGAGACTGCAGGAACTGGGATGGGAACACCTGGAATGGGAATGGGAATTCGTGGAATGGGAATGAGAACACCTGGAATGGGAATTCGTGGAATGGGAATTGGAACATTAAGAGCAGACTGGGGACACCAGGAATTGGAATGGGGACACCTGGAATGGGAATGGAGACACCTGGAATGGGAATAGGGAAAACAGAGGTGGGATGGGAACACCTGGAATGGGAATGGGGACAATAGGAATGGGAATGGTGACACCTGGAATGGGAATGGGAACACCAAGAACTGGGAATGGGGAAAACAGAAGTGGGATGGGAACACCAGGAATGGGAGGAGGGACAATAGGAATGGGAATGGGGACACCTAAAATGGGATGGAACACCTGGAAAGGGAATTAGAACACATGGAATGGGAATGGGAACTCATGGAATGGGAACACCTGGAATGGGAACACCTGGAATGGGAATGGGAATGGGGACACCTGGAATGGGAATGGGGACACCTGGAATGGGAAGGGAACAACTAGAATGGGATGGGAACACCTGGAACAGGAATGCAAACCCGTGGAATGGGAATGGGAACACCCGGGCCCGGGCTGTGTCCCTGGTGAAACAGGAGGCCAGGCCCAAAAGAGTTCACAAAGAAATTTGGGCCTGCTAACAAGCTCCCAACATCCAAGACCATCTGTGCTCGTTCTGTTCTACTGACTGGAGCAAAGCTTCAGAGAATAGTACAGGAACATGTCCTAGGCCTCGAGGGGATAAATTAGAGAGACAGCAGGATCAGGGAGACATTGGAAGAGGAGGAATAGGCCGGGAGCCAGGGCTTTTTCCAAGCTTCAGGGAGCGGGTCAAGAACAATGGAAGAGAAGGAAGGTCAAGGTGAGGAAGATGAGTTGAAGCCCCCAGAGCCATGGAGGAAGAGTGGAAGTCCCCTCAGGATTGAGGGCCAAGAGAAGCACCGCCCCAAGCCCCGCCTGAGCTCCACCTATACTCCGCCTATTCTTAATATGCAGAGAGAGATGTTGGAATCACTTGAATATGCATTTAATCCCAGCTGAAGATTGTATAAAAATGCTGATTTTGTGTGAAGCCTTGGAGCAAGTTTGTCCAGCGCGAGCTGGCTTGCTCCCAACGTTGAATAAACAAATACCTGGCTGCTTAAAGAGAAAAAAGTCTCTGAGCAGTTTCTCGGACCGATTTTTCGGATTCAGCGCCCAGTCAGTCCCAGGATGATCCCAGTCACTCCTGGTCTCTCCCAGTTGCTCCCAGTTTCCTCCATGTGGTCCCACTCATTCCCAGTTGCCCCCAGAAGCTTCCAGCAGGATCCCAGTTGCTCACAGCCACTTCCAGTCATCGACAGTGCACTCCCAGTTGCTCCCAGGATGATCCCAATCACCTCCTGCATGATCCCACTCACTCTTGATATGATCCCAGTATGACCCCAGTCACCCTCAGTGTGGTCTCAGTTGCTCCCATCATGGGCCAAGCTTCTCCCACTGTGATCCCAGTATGGTCCCAGTTGCTCCCAGTTACCCCTAGCACAGATCCAGTCACTCCAAGTATGATCCCGGTCTTCCCTCCTGACGGTCCCAGTCAATCCCAGTTGCTTCTATTGTAGATCCAGTCACTCACAGTTCCTTCCAGTTGCCCCCAGCCTGGTCCTAATTCCCCTTCATGTAGTCCCAGTCACTCCTAGTACAGTCCCAGTTACCCCCACCATGGTTGCAGATACTCCCAGTATATTCCAGTAGAGCCCTCAGCATGCTCGTAGTCCTTCCCAGTCACTCCCAGATGCCCCAGTAACATTCCAGTTTCCACCAGTATGATCCCAGTGACTCCAAGGCACTCCCACTATATCCTATGTGGCCTCCAGTTGCTCCCAGTAGCCCTCAGTGTGGTCCCAGTTGCTCCCAGTATGATCCCTGTTGCCCCAGTTCTGGTCCTGGAGGGTCCCAGTGTGCTCAGATCCTGCTCCCGGGGGGTCCTGCTGGGTCCCAGTCCTGGTCCCGGTGTATCCTGGTGTCCCGGTCCATCCCAGTCTGTTCCAGTCCATCCCAGTCCATCCCAGTCCATCCCAGTCCATCCCAGTCCATCCCAGTCCCATCCCTTCCCAGCAGCCGCCGCCGTTTCCCGGGTCCTGCCCCCCCGCCCCCCCAAGATGCTGACGGGGGTCGGGGCTCCGTCTTTGCCTTCGTCTCCCTGGGCCTGCCTGGAATGAAGGGGCCGCTGGGACACTGCGGGACCTCCTGAAACCAAAGGAACCCTGGGAGAATTTGGGTACTCCTGGAATCAAGGCACAATTGGGACACTGCAGGGCCCTATGGAAAAAAAGGAACCTTGTGACACTGCGGAATTCATGGAATCCAGGGGCCTTTGTGACAGGGGGGCCTCATGGAACCAAAGGAAGCCTGAGGTGTTTCAGAAGGTCATGGAATCAAGGGGCCACTGGGACACTGCAGGGCCTCTGGGAATTAAAGGAACACTGGGACACTGGGGCAGGACATCCCCCCTGCAATGGCCCCAAGACAATGCCCCATTTGCAAAGGGGTCAGTGCTGAGCTGAGAGGGGGCCGGGACAAGGCAGGAGATGTTGGACCCCAGACTGGTTTCACCCCAAATGAAGCCCCTGATGGTGAGGGAAGCCCTGGAGTCCAAGGACTGTCAGTCCCTGGGTTTCTACCAGAAAGGGCCAGTCCCCTTTGCCAGGGGCAGCTTCTTCCAACAGAACCCTTCTTGGGGGGTGTGGAGATTCCTGCCTTGACTGGGGACCCCCCCAAGGTCACTGCTGGAGGTTGAGAGCAGAGATCTCCCCACGAGCGCTGCTCTGGGGGAGTTCCATCCATCTCTAATTAAGAATTATTGCTTGTTTGCCACCTTTAATAGAATTGCTTCAACAATTGCTTTAGTGTAGTGCCCTGTCCTATCTTATCCTGCACTACTGGTAGTTTTAGTGTTTCTACTGTTCACTAAATAATTCTGTTCTGTGTCATCATTTGCAAAAATAAATAATTCATTTTCTTTCAATAGATCTGATTTGCCATCATTAAAGCCTGGGGGACAAACGTCGTTCAGTCCCCCCTCTAGAATTGCTCTAAATTTCAACTGTTGGCACAATGCAAGGCTGAGATTGGATCCAGCAGCCCCCAGTACCCCAGAGGAAGTTGGGAGCTCAGGGGGACCAACCTTTCCCAACCCCCCAGTGCTCAAAGACCCCCATGGGACTGTCCATCCCTCCAGACCACCCCCTTTTTCCACCCCTCTCCCTGGTTCTCCCACTTTTCCATGGTCCCCTTAAGCCCCAGCCCCCTCATGTTTAGTTTGGGGTCTCAACCCCCACTTTTTCCCCCTCTCCCACCCCATACACATCATTCCCCCAATCCCCACCTCCCTCATGCTCAGTTTGGGGGTCCCACCCTCCCCTTTTTCCCCCTCTTCTGACCTCTCCCACCCCTTTCCCATCATCCCCCAATTCTCAGCCTCCCTCCCTCTCCACTTTTGGGGGGTCCCACTCCTCTCCCATTCAGTCTTGGGGTCCCACCACCCCTTTTATCCCCTCTGACTCACCGACCCCCCCCTTCGGCGCCGGACGTGCAGGGGACAGCTCCGCCTAACACGCGCGTGCCCTCACCATCCAGAGTGGGAGTCTGGCTAAAGTTGCGGCTGATCAAAACCTAACCAACCCTAGCGGCAGGAGTAAATTTGAAGCTGCTAAAAAGCCATCCAGGAACGTTTTCAGAGCTTGAGGACAAGACAGCAGCTGGGCGGGGGCCAGCAGCCAGCCAAGGTCCTCCCAGCGCAGCCTCTGAAGGGTTCCTTTGGCAGTCCCAGTTCAGGGTCAGCCCATGGTTGTACCCTGGGGGCAGATGAAATTAATTGGAAAGGAACCCATAAGAGTCCAGGTGCTTTGCGAAGAGTCTCACTGATAGAAGTGGCAGTGAAACCCTCAGCGTCTTGGGGGCCAGAAAAGCTGTGACCTGGCTCAGTTACAGCCCTGAGCAGGCTTTTACTCCTCAGGCCGTGTGGCTCAGGGAAGGTGTGGGAGCTCTGTCAGAGGATGACTAGCCCTTTGCCACCAGCACGGGGGGAGGTCCAGTGGCTTCCACCTGGCGGACGTGCCATGTGGGTTCCTGTGCCCAAGAACCATGTGGTTCCATGTGGTTCCATGTGGTTCCATGTGACCCCATGTCACAAAGGGGCAGAGATGTGGCACCCATCCGGTATCCTGAGGAGCGCGCCAACGAAAATCAGTTGGACAGAGTTGGCCTTCGGGATAACTCAGCTCCTTCCTTTGCTACTTGTGTGCCTGCCTTTTTTGGATGGTTTATTGGTTACTGACCATTTCTCCTCAACTTTCCTCCTCTTTCAAAGGTAATGCTTTGACTTTTGGCACAGATCATAGAGCAGGGTATAGGGGATAAAAGTATAGGCTGATTTATACCTTCCGAGCTGTAGGCTGAGCTGTTACAACTTTTAGAGGCTGGCCAGGTATGACCTAGGCTAGAATTCCAGTTTGCTGATTCTTGGGTTTTTTTCCATAGCCTAGGATAGGTAAGCAGGGAGGTGACTGTAGTCTGAGGGGATGGGCTCAGCCCACCTTGATTGCTGTGGGAGGGAGGGAGGCAGAAAAAGGAGAGCAGCAAAGGCAGCAGTTAAAGTAGTGGCTGAAAGACGGTCACTCCTAGGAGGTGGGAAAGCCAGAGGGCTCTGTTGCTGAAGCAGTGTCAGGAGAGCAGCAGGGCCTCTTCAGAGAAGGTACCGTACATTGGAGCATTTCAAAAGGGCCTTTGAACCCGCTGTGAGTTGGTGCCCCGCGCCTGATCATAAGGGCGTGAGCCGCAGCTCAGCAGCAGTTCCGAGCACCACTGAAAGACTTGGTGGGGGATGCCGTTCTGCGTTTCTTTAGAGTTTTGATACTTTCGGTGAGCTACAGTAATTTCTTTGCAACTAGGTGACGGGATTGGTGCTGTTCTCCTTCTGGAGAGAAAGACATCCTTGGTCATCTAAAGCATTGCACTCTCTTCCTGAGAGAGGCAATGGCCACAGCAGGGAACGACTCCTGTGAGTAATAGCTTCACCAGCAAGTTTGGACTTTGTGAACTGCCACAGGCAACTGACATGGTTGGTGGTCAAATCCCAGAATGATGTGCTCACAACCTAGAGTGATCTCTGGGATGTTTCCTGAGAGCAGTCCAACTGACCCCCGTGTTTACAATTAGACCCAGGAAAACACCTTTTGTCGCTCCTCTGACACTAGGTACAAGACTTTGAAAGCTGCCATTGCTCGTAGAGAGGTCTGCCATCCTTTGGGTTACCTTCCGTGCTCAGTATTTACTTGTTTTCAACAAGTTACAATCAGGAAAAGGGATGGCTTCACTGATAATCCAGTCTAGAACTCTACTGAGAAAGGAAGGTAGCCTGCGGCCCAGAAATCAGATGGTGGGTTTGTTGGACTCTCAGCAACGTAAACAGGGGAATGGATTTTTCCAAAACAGTAAATTTAAATGGCACTGTTTAAGCTTCCCCTGATGTTGTTGGGTTGGCAGTTGAAGCAGATGGTCCTGAGCGCTCCTGTAGAGACCTCACTGTTTAAATATGCCTTTGTGCCTCATTTCATCTCTTTTCAAATGGAATTTCCCTGCAGTCATTGCCGAGGGAATGACTCCGCCACAAAGGATCCTCTTTCCCCCCGAGAAGATTTGCATGGTCTGGCAGCAAAGACAGAGTGCTGGAGCAGGACTCCGCAATGTGGGCAACACATGCTTCCTTAATGCTGTCCTGCAATGCCTGACATACACCCCGCCGCTGGCCAACTATCTGCTCTCCCGGGAGCACAGCCAGGCCTGTGAGTACTCTTAGGGACATCTCCCTGTGAATCTGTTAATCAAATCCCAAGGATTCCCAGAACCTGAAATTTGATTTAGGAGAAAAGCAGCCCTTTGTCAGCCCCAGAACTTGTGTTCTTTGTACACTCAGGAGCCACCTGTCCTGTCCAGCTGTCTTATTCTTCATGAAGGCACATCTTTCTAGCTCTGGGTCTCTCTTCCTGCAAGTTAAAACCTCAGTTTAGCATTCCTCTGAAGAACATTTTCTATGCACTAAAACGTCCCGTGCTTGTTGAAACACTGGGAGGAGTGGCATATTGCACTGGAGTGGGAGTGGAAGAAGAGGAGTATTCCACCACGAGGGATATTTTGCTAACCAGAGGACCTTCTCTCCCTCCCTCCTCAGGTCGCCAACAAGGCTTCTGCATGATGTGCATCATGGAAGCGCATGTTAACAAGGTCCTGCATTCAGTCAGTGCCATCCTGCCTTTGGCTGTTCTCAGGGCTTTCAGATGTATGTGATTTCAGGTTCTTTGACAGGTTTTCTTCCCTTCCTGTAGGAGACAACTACTAACTTCCTGTTTCTTAGTCATAGGAGAACATTTTCAGCTTGGCAGGGAGGAAGATGCCCATGACTTCCTTTGCTGTACTGTCAATGCCATGCAGAGAGCTTGTCTGGGTGCAAGCAACGAGTAAGCACAAGCAAGTTACCTTTACAAAGTTCTGAGCCCTTTGGACTCCTTGATGTGGCCTCATCAAGGAAAACCTCCAGCCGGGGCTTGGAGGAAGTAATGCTCTGTCTTACTACTTGTTTCCAGCTTGGACATATCATCTCAATCTACTACCATTGTCCATCAAATATTTGGAGGCTTTCTGAGATCCAGAGGTATGTTTCTACAACAGCTGCTCTCCTTGGCACTGCCTGTGCCCTTCTGTCTGCCTGTGCCCAACAGCTGGCCCTGGGACTAGCAGGACAGGTACAATGAGCACAAAGCAGGACCATCGTTCAGCTCACCATTGCTCGGCATTTTGATTTTTCCTTCCAGTCATCTGCTTCAGCTGCAAAGCCATTTCTGATTCCTATGAGGCCTTCCTGGATGTCCCCTTGGATATCAAAGTAAGAGGTTTTGCAGTTGTGCTTCAAGACATGGCAAGGCTTTTCAGAGTCAACCCATTTGTCCTGAAAGCATAGACTGTGAACACCAGAGGTCTTGGTCGTGGATGGGAAGGGGAACGGATGTTGTCCTCCTGCAGAGGCCATGGCACTGGTCTCTCTGTAGGTGCTGGCTTGAAGCTGGACAAGCACCCATTATGCGCTCTGCACCCTTGACATATCCTCATCCTTCTTTCCTTTGCCCTCCTTCAACACCTGTCTGGCTTCCAGGCTGATGGGTTGGATTGTTTTCACTACTGATGACCCTACATAACATCAGTAGCTCAATGGCAGGTGAGAGAGAGAGGGAGCTCTTGATTGCCCCTGAGAACCTCTGGGACAGGGGAAATGTTCAGCACCACACTCTCTTTCTGGCTCCTTCTGGATACAGCTTGCAGATTCATGGCGGGTCTCCTCAGCATCAGCTACAGGGGTTTTCTTGTCAGCTCCTGGAAAATGTTTGGGCCAGGGCATTTGCTGTAGCTCAGTGCACCGATTTCTCAATTCTCCAGGCAGCCTCATCCCTCACTGCAGCTCTGGAGGACTTTGTAACACCTGAGCACCTGGATGGTGAAAACTGCTTTCAATGTAGCAAGTAAGATGATTCCTAACAACATATTAACACTAGACTCTGTGGGAGGGGGCTACAAGTCATTGAGCAGAAGTCATCTTCTCGTGGAAGTTTACTGCACACTGATGAGACACAGTTTTGTTTGTCTGGTTTTTTGGGGGAGGGGGGTTGGGGTTTTTTCTTTGTTTGTTTGTTTGTTTGTTTGTTTTAAATATGGCACCGAATTGCCTTAAAATAGCATAAGGATGCACGAGACAAGAAAGGTTGTCTGACTGCCTTGGTGGAAGATAGGGTGCATTTCAGCGCTGTGCTCTGGGCTTGGTTTCAAGGTGTGAGAAGAATGTTGCCGCCACTAAGAGGTTCACTGTCCACTGTGCACCCAAGGTTCTCACTGTGTGTCTGAAGAGGTTTGACTGCTTCACTGCTGGGAAGATCAGCAAGGTGTGTACACTATTGGTGTGCAGCTTTCTCTTCAAGAAGCAGATTTCCTAAAGCAGGATGCTTGTCACAAGCTGCTTGTGTTGGGTTTTTTGTGGTCCCTTCTGGGGAGTGGAAAGTTCCTGTGGGAAGACAGGCAAGCACTGTGCTCTGATAGGGCTGCTTTGACTGAGAAGGGTTTCCTGCCACCCAAACGATTTTATGTTGCTTTATGGAAAACCAAGTGCTCATGAGCCCCCGAGATGTATTGATACACCTGGACTGGCCCCTGCACTTGGTAGGCTATTTCATGTCACAGACCAGGGTCATTTCTGAGCCCTCTTGGTCTCTCCATAGGTTGTAGAGTATCCGGAGTACTTGGATCTTCGCCCATACATGTCTCAGGCAGATGGAGAACCACTCCTCTACTCCTTATATGCTGTCCTGGTGCACAGTGGTGTCAGCTGTCATGGAGGACACTATTTCTGCTACACAAAGGTAAAAGAGCAACTTCCCAATGGGGAAAAAGGTGTGCTGGGGAAGATAAACTTTCCTGTCAGTGTTACTGACAGGCAAAGTTTTGGGGCAGAAGGCCTCCTTAGTGGCTGGACTGCATTTGTTTTGACATGCTCTCGGTTTGGCAGTTTCCTACCCGTGTTTTTGGAGAGAAACCATGGAGAGATCCTTGCCTTTTTTTTACAGGCCAGCAATGGATTGTGGTACCGGATGGACGATGAATCTGTGCAGCTGCGTTCCATTGACACAGTTCTCAGGCAGCAAGCCTACCTGCTGTTCTATGCCAGGTAATAACCAGGATTCAAATATGTTCAGAATACATTTCCTTTTCCTCATTTGCACTTGTGCTTCTCACCTTCCTGAGTGTTTTTCTCATCAAATGAAATTACTACCTGCATCATTCAGTGCTGTCAAATCTGAACTACTCCGTGTCTGTCCTTTACTGGGCTTCAGGCTGCGGCCCGGATGGAATCTGCTACTTGCCTGGTCTCTGATGTTGACTCTGGTAGATAAGAGGACTTAAAGAGGACCTCCAGGAAAGATGGGGAGGCACCATTTGTCAGGGAATGTAGTGACAGGATGAAGGCTATCAGTTTCCAGCTAACAGAGGGCAGGTTTCCATTAGATATTGGGAAGGAATTCTTTGCTGTAAGGGTGCTGAGACACTGGCACAGGTTGCCACAGCATCTGTGGGGGCCCCATCCCTGGAAGTGTTCAAGGCCAGGTTGGACAGGGCTTGGAGAAACCTTGGAATAGTGGAGGGTGTTCCTGCCCACCACAGCGGGGTGGAACAAGATAAAGTTAAAGGTCCCTTGCAACCCAAACAAGTCTGTGAATTTATGAAATGGAGGCTGTGGGAGGTATAGAGATGAGGTTTTTGTTGGGACAGAGGCAAACTTGGTGGGAAGACCCACGCTGAGTTTCCCATTAGTGTCCTTGGTTAAGTCTTGTCTCTGTCATAGAAGCCTCTCTGAGAAAATGACTGAACCCCAGAGGAGGTTGCAACAACAGCTCTAAACTGAGATCACTCTTTTGTTTTTCTCCAGATGCTCTGATCTGAGAATTGGAGAAAGGCCTTCTTCCTCCCTGGCACCATCACATGCCCCTTCCTTCCTCAGTCAGTGTGTGGCCAGCAGCAAGCAGGCGGGCTCTGTTGGACCACAGGGTCTGACTGGTAGGACTAAGGTAACTTTGGGGTCATGGGTCAGGGCATCAGAGGAATAGTGGATTTCTTTCTGGGATCTCAGCATTTCTCTTTTGCCCCTCACACACCGCACCTTTCTTCACAGCCACAACGCTGCTCCCTCTCCAAGCATCCCACCTGGATCCATCCCTTTGGTGCGCCTCTGGCCTTTTGGTCTTAGTAGCCCTCCAAAAGAGCCTTTTGGAGGCCCCAAACTGTCCTGTCCCAGAACTTGTAGGGGTTCCCCACTGCTCTGATCCTTTCAGGAGAAAAGGGCAGGAACTCTCCACAGCTCTCTTTGCAGGGCATGAAGGACACTGGCAGGGAGCGGTCCCGGAGCAGATTCCCTCTGTGGGGCAGGGATCTGCGCAGCTGCTCTGGGGACACCACAGACTATGACGACGCTTCAGAGAGAAGAACTGGTCCTCCAAGTCGTGACCGTGGTCCTAGGGATAGCACAGCTGCAAGGCCTTCCAAGAGGATCTGCCGGTGGGCTCCCGCTGCCAGGGCTGCTCAGGAGCAAACCTTGCTGAGGCAGAGGGAGCCAAGCAGATCTGTGCGGGGAACTTACAACCTTGGCAGCCGGTTTGTGCAGTACACAGACTATGACCGCTCACTGCGGAAGAGAAAGAGGGAGAGAACAAGTCCTCCACGTTGTGACCAAGTCTTAGTGAATCCTGCAGTTCCAGGGCCCTCCAAAGCCAGCTCCAAGCAGGCTCTCATGCTCCGGGCTGCTCGGGAGCAAACCCGACAGAGGCAGAGAGAGCAGAGAAGATCAACAGGGCGGGGCTATGATTGCCACAGCCAGGTTGTGCAGCACACAGACTACCGCCCTTCAGAGAAGAAGAGGAGGGTTTCCACGCCCCAGAGATTCACGTCAGACAAGCATTCAGGGCACTCTGGCAATGATGGCGTTGGATTATGGCCCTGGCTCAAGCAGAACGGAAGACTAGCACTGCGTTTATTAGCCAAGGCATCCTTGTTTTCGACACGCCTTCTCAGACCTGAGTGAATGATTTAGCTAAGAAGATGATAGTTACAATAATATAGAAATATTATTAGAAATATAGACATATATATGGAAATATAGAATATATATAGAGAGAAGTATATATAGAAATATAGAAATATATTTAGAAATATAATATAGAAATATAGAGAGAAGTAATACTTTATAATACATTATTACATGTTATATATATTCAGCAATAGATAGTAATGTTATAAGAAATATTATTAAAATAATAAAATAAGAAATACTAAAATACTGTAATCAGAATTATTTATTCCACGTTGTAGACAATTATAGCTACAAACATCTCAGCCTCGGCCATATCAATCAACATAACTGGTCTACTCTGGCCTCCAATCGGGAGGCCTGGAGACACACCATCTCTAACGCTGCTGTTTCCTTTGAGAACGCACGCAGAATCCCTCTCGAGGAGAAAAGACAAGGGAGAAAGAATCATGTCTTGCAGAATATACCACCTAGGGAGTCTTTCTGCTGTGCCTTTTGCAATCGGATATGTCTATCTCGCATTGGCCTCCTAAGCCACCAGCGTGCCTGTAACAAATGTGGATGGAGCCTTCTTAAATCTTCGTTCGAGAAGCCCAGCCACGATGATGTGTTTAAGACGGGTGTTCCATAATTTAGTGTTCTCACTGAAACCATGCAAATCGTGCGCCACTCGCTCACTTCCCACTCCTCCTTTCCTTCCCACTCCCCCTCCATCCGGAGGCAGGCTGGACGGGAGAATTGGAGGCACAAAAGGTAAAGATGGCAGGCTGAGATAAGAACAACTTACTGGAAACGGCAATGAAATAAGAAAACAGTACAGCAACACAACAGTAACAGAAACAATACTAATAACCGAGTGTCCAAGGGAGGCAAATGACTCACACATGATTGCTCACCAGTTGGTGCCCAACTTTGCCACCACGCACACAACCTGGAAGAGACCCCTTCCCCCATCCTTGACAAAATGAGGAATAACCTCTATGTCCTGGCTGTGCCCCCTCCTGGATACTGCCCAAATTAACACTGCCCTGACCAGAAGCAGGACAATCACCTTCAGGATCTGCAGCACAGCTTTCGGCTCTGCACCGGAGGCACTGGATCCCTCCAGGCCAGGGAGGGGAGACATCAGAGATGAGCAGACTTTGGAAATCCCTCACCTCTCACTCCGGCCCATTTTTTCTCATTTTATGGGATGGAAGAATACATACCCAACTCCTCCCAGTGTCCTTCTCACTGGAAATCCCCTGAGCTTTGATTCCTTTGCTGACATGCTGCTTCCTCTGGGAAAAGCAGCCAGAAAACCCAAGGCCATTGCTTTGAGTGAAGGTCTTTCTTAGAACACTTTTCCTGAAGTGCACCCAGGAAGGCTGGGCTGCAGCAGCACATGGCCCCCATGGCTTTGCTACAGCTCCTCCAGAACACCTGGAAGCCCTTCTCTCACCATCCAGCCGCTCCCCTGCCCTGTCTTCCCCACCCCACAGGGATGCTGCCGAGGAGTTAACAAACTTCACAGTTCAATCCTGATATCCCACTGCTGACTGGGATGGGGGGAGACCAGGGGCAGTTTTGGCCCCCATCAGCACCAGCTCTTGGGACAGCCAGGCTCTCTCCTGACATGTGGGCTCATCTCTGCAGCTTTGCTGTCCTCCACAGGGCGTTTGCTGAAAAAAATCATCTTCTAGAAAAGATAGATGACACCAGCCCAGGGGTCAGCAGCACCACATGAGAGCTTGGCAAGATGCCCTGAGGACAGCCAGGCCAGGCAGAGAGAGGTGGAAGGACCACAGGGGCTCTCTGAAGCAGCCCCATTGTACAACATAGACAAGGGGGCTAAATAAACACTGGGCTGAAAGATGAGAGTGCTCTTCCAAGGGAAATTTACAGCTGCTGGACAGGCCTGGGGCTCTTGCTGGAAAGCTTCAGTCTCTGGGCTCCCGGTGCCCAAAGGCATTGCAGATAACTCCTTCTCAAGCAATGGCAGGGAGCAGGGTGGAGAAGTCAAGGATGAGGCAGATCAGAAAGACTGGGGCAGCACAAAGACATCTACAAGGGAGAGAGACAGCATCTGAAAGGCACTCCTTGCTGCCCTATGAGCTGGTGCCGTGGGCTCTACAACTGCTGCCTGCAGTCAGCTTGGAAGCTCCGGCAGTTTTAACAGGAGGTTTGTCTGCAAACAAGATGCAGAGACGTTACGATGATGGATGCGGGTATATTCCTGACCTAGGCTCTCCAGAGGGAGATTCGCTGTCTCCTCATGGGCCATAGAGGCTTTTAGTATGGGATGAACTTCACTTGGTCTCCCCAAGCTCATGTCCAACCTGTTCCATGGCCTCTGACTGCGATCTGCTGTCCACCTAGCTTCATCCCCCCTCACAACCCTGGGGACTCCTTGGAGATGAATGGCTGCTGTGCCAGCACCTACTGCTCCAGGAAGGGAGTGCAAGGGGAAGATGCTACACTCGCAGGTGCAAAGAAGGTTCATTTTGCCATGGGATCCCAGGAGGTCACCATGCACATCGTCAATGGGGTCTGAAAAAAGAAAACTTACAGATGTTGAGGCAGCTGAGCTCATCAAGCACATGTAGAAAAGCTCCTGATTTCAGGATGGCTGGCTCTTTTGAAATGCCCCAGGAAGGAAGATTTGGTCTCAGGCATCATCAGCCCCATTGGCCAGTCTAGACAGAACTGCCTGGACTTGAATCAGAAGTTTGTGGATAAGAGATTTAGCTTCATTTAGCTAGAAATGGGATATCTCTCTCCAGTGAGCCAGCTGCTTGCCATTCCGTTAGTCCCTGACCACAAGCAGCACTGAATCTGTGATCTCTCCCCCTCCAGTTTCTCAGAGTCCCTGGGTAACCCTGAAAGCACTGCTTCAGTATCAGCTTCTGCAAGAGGCCTTCCAAAAAGCAGCTAGGGGATTAGGTGAGGGGAAGAACCAGAAAATCGCACACATTCTTCCCTGGATTCGTGAAAGACAATAAGAAAGAAATACAAGACCCCCAAAAGCAAGTCCACTTGATGGGAGCGGCAGGTGAGCATCTCTGGTTCAGTAGTGATACGACGCACTCAACTGCAGCTTGCAGACAAGAATCCTGAAACCTTCCAGTAGCCAAGATTGCCACCTGATCCCAAGGTCCCCTGTCCTCTGCCCCATGCATTTCCACGGGACCAAAGCCCCTATGCACAGCAAAAGGAAAGTATGTGAATGTACACACATGGTAACTTGCTCCTGGCCTTTTCAGCCTATGGAGGAAGACAACTTCCCTCATTAGAAAATGAAGCAGGTCTGACCTGGACTTTCTCAAAACACTCTAAAGCCAGAGGCAGGTTTCTCCCACAAGCGACAGCAAAGCCCTCCTCCTGCCCATGTTGTTTGGGAAATGGCACAAGAACCAGGAGAATCCCAGAGAGATTCACACCTTCAGAGACACCAGTGAGTGCAGCCCCTCCTGACATCATCCGCGCAGAAGCCTCCAGCCCTTGGGATGACTTTGCCTCCTAACAGAGGTGCCAGAGCATCTGATCTGGATTTACCAGGCCTGCCTTAGTACCAGGCCACAATAATTGTCGCAGCATCCCAGCCTTTCCTTGCTCGAGCCAGTCTGTTTATAGGTTGTTTGGATCTCCACCTCCACATTGCAGGGGGCTTGAACACCACTGATCACATCCACTTCTACCTCTGACCTGAAGGGAGAGGAAGATTTCCCCGTTTGCTGTTGTGGCAAGTGGCGCCTCTCTGCAAGAGATTTCATCTCCTGCTCGGGGCCCCTCTGCACTGGCCAGGCTCACTCCATGCTGCTGGACCTCTCCCAGCCCCTCTAAGCAGGGCTCCGGTCAAGTCTTCGTAACAACTCCCCATTCCTCAGAATAGCTTGGCACTCCTGTAGCAGTTTGGGTGGGGAATGCCAAACTCACACCAACGAATGGCTCTGTCCAATCACCTGAGGAGCAGCAGGTACCACCCAGTGCGGAGGTCAGCGCTTGAATAAAGACCTCCCCAACTTTTCTGGGTGCAGCTGGTAAGGCGATTTTGTTATAAAAGTAGCGGGGCAACTGAACTGCTTAAAGGGAGGAACAAAAGGGCACAGAAAGCACTGCGCAAAATGGCTCCAGCCTTAAATAACGTGGGTAAGGAAGGCACTGGAACAGAAGATGGGGTTTAGGCGGAGCATGCAAATTACAACCAGTCATAGGAGATGGGGGCTGAACATAACCCTCTACGGTACTGCGTCAAGTATCAACCAATGAAAGGACAGAACATACGCACAGTACAATACAATACAACAACTTCTATGCAAAATCTACAATTTCCTTATTAATTACACATTTTTAGACTGCCACAACCCAGCCTGCCCCATGCAGAGCCCTGGGGGTGGCTCCTGCTACACCCAATGCCAGAAGAACACCACAGGAGACCCTGGGGAGGGAAGAAGGGAAGGAAAGAAGGAAATCTCAGTGCTATGGATCTGGAGCAGCTGGGGGAACTCCAGTGCCTCCCAAGACGCCCTGTCAGACACGTGAGGAACTGCAGAGTCGAGAGCTCTCCCCACGCACCCCTACGGCCCGCTCCGAAATAAATACCGTTGACTGCCCATGGAAGGTCCCCTTCAGAGTAGCGACACGATCCCCGTAGCCCCTTGCTCTGGATTCCCCCGCCCATTCCTGGCCTCACCCCTTTGTGCCCAGAGCCCACTAGCTTTGAGCTACAGGGAGCAGAGGGGCTCTGTTGCCACCCTGTCAGGCGGCGTGAGCTGTAGAACAGCTCCAGTGGCCAAGTGCAGGGCTGAGCTCTCCATGGGACTGTGTCTGGCTTCAGGCAGTTTTCTGACAGGGAATGGGACTATTCTAGCCCAAAGGGAGCAATCAGGATCCAACATCTGCTTTGTTTAAGGCTATCAGGAGCCTTCTTGGTCGCTTATCCTTTGATTTTTGTCCAAATCTTGAAGTGGTTTTGATGAGGTACAAAAATGAGGGGCAGAAAGCATGCCTTCCTCCCCCATAGACACGGTTTCCCCTCAGATCAGGGGGATCAGACCAAACCTCTGGTGGGAGCTGTTTTATTAAGCTTGTCAGACCTTGAACATCAGGGGAGCTGTGTACAGCTCGTGGCAGCAGGTGCTGGGGCCTTGGCCAGTGTCACCTGGAAGGGGAAAGGAGGAAAGGGGACCAGCACGGATCCCTGCTGCCCTGCATATCCCCTGAGCCAAGGGACACTTATGGACAGTTGTTCTGCACCTCCCCCTGTCCCCTTTGGGTCAGGGCTATCACCTGACACTGCGGTGACAGACGGGTTCTCAGGATATCCTTGGCAGAATGATGACGGCACTGAGTCATAGTGTAGTGGTTTGGACTTTGTTTTCCCCCAGAGGCTAAAGAAAAGTGGTAGACCCCAAGGGGTGGAAACCCTTGGAAATTTTGAAGTTCTGCCCAATGGGTGCTCCTGCAAAAATGTAAACATATCACAACCAGACCGGAAGAGATGAGTTGTAGTTTGGTTGTTGTAGGAGAGGTGGCCATGTTGTAGAGCCACGAGGAAGGGGCTCTAAGCCCCTTGGGCCCTCTGGGGCCTCCCAGCCCTTGGCTGGGGGGCTGCAGGGACCCGGAACAGCATAAAGCTGGGCTAGGTGCCTGTAGTTATGCCGGGAGATGTTTTCTCCATGGACGCAGAGCAGCAGCCGACGCTGACCAGAGAAACGGTGGCAGAGAGCCAGAGATAAGGACCTGAACCAGAGGAGCAGCAGAAACAACATGCAGCACCGCAGAGAAGACTCCTGGAAAGGGAGGAGAAAGAGAGCCAGCAACTGAGACACAGAGTTTGGGGTAAGACTGTACCAGATTCCCCAAAACTCCCTTGGAGACCCTCTTGGAGAAGAGGGACATAGACTCCTATTAAGGAGAAAAGTTTTAGACATGCAGCACTGGAGAGAGAGGAGCTAAGAAGCTCAAAAGAGCGTCCTGGAGCTGGACTGGGACGGCCAGATGGAATGCAGGGGGAGTTGACCTTGGCTCCCCCCTCGCACTGCTGCCACGGTGGCAGCCTGAGAGACAGGGCACAGAGGCCCTGCAAGAGATACCAGACCGTCACGAAGACCCCCCTGTGTCTCGTGATATGACCGTGGTGAAACGACCTTGTCTGGGGTTACGAAGCCCACGGAAGACCCCTTTGCCTGTGTCAAGGGGGCCGAGGGAGAGTTTGGATACCTCCCATGTGAGTGCTGGCAGAAAGCCAGCTATCAGCTGCTGCATGTGGAGAAGACAGACAGACTGCTGCCTCAGAAGATGCTGCTGCTTAAGGACTGGAAGGGATCTGTCCTTCTTTCCCTCCTGGACTTTTATTTGGAGGGGAGAAGAGATCTGATCCATTGTAAATACTATATGTCATGGTAGAGATAGTTTGTGATCGTGTGTATAATGTGATATGGTATTTATTTGTATAGTCATTGTAATATATTCCCTTTCCCCCACTTTGAGTCTGGTGTGTTTTGTCTGAAAAAACCCATCTCACATTAGGTTGAGATGTGGGAGGGGGGATGGAGCTAGGGAATTGGATTTTGGGACTATCTCAAACCATGACACCCACACAAAAGAACCAACCAGCAGATCCACATTCCAAACTGAAGACCCTCCAAAGGCTGTGGGGGGGTGTGGGGTTTTTTTAACTCTCTCCTCAGAAAGGGGAGGCACTGCCTGGAGGATGCCACTTGTCCCTGCATGGTCCCAGTTGCTCCCAGTATGATCCCACTATGAGTCCAGTCACACCCAATGATCCCAGTAAATTCCAGACACTTCCAGTGGATTCAATGAATCCAGTTTAATCCCAGTCATCCCCAGTATGGTTGCAGTCCCTCTCCCATACTCCCAGTATTATTGCAGTCATTCCCAGTATGGTCCAAGTATGAGCCCAGCAGGGTCCCAGCTGCTCCCACTCTGATCCCAGTTGCCCCCAGTGTGGTTGCTCCAGGATGGATCAGGAATGGGGACCCCTCTGTGCCCCCCCCTTGTGTCACCCTGTTCTGGGGGAGCTTTGGGGGGACATCTGCACCCCCACACGGCATCCAGTGCATCCCAAAGTGTGCTGGGACCCCCTTAAACCACCCCACAGCCCCCAAGGAACCTCCAAACCCACGCAGAGTCCATCTAGGACTCCACCTAACCCTTTTTTGGGGGGAATTTCATGGGCTCTGGTGTTACTGGGAGCCTCCCCTGGCTGCAGGCAAGGAGCTCTTGGGTGAGAGGGGTGTTGGGAAGGGGGGGGTTGGTGAATCAGAGGGGATAAAAGAGGTGGTGGGACCCCAACACTGAATGGGAGAGGAGTGGGACCCCCCAAAAGTGGAGGGGGAGGGAGGCTGAGAATTGGGGGCTGATGGGAAAGGGGTGGGAGAGGTCAGAAGAGTGGGGAAAAGGGGAGGGTGGGACTCCCAAACTGAGCATGAGGGGGCTGGAGATTGGGGGAATGATGTGTAAGGGGTGGGAGAGGGGGAAAAAGTGGGGGTTGGAACCACAAAACTGATCTTGGGGTGGCTGGGGATTGAGGGGAGTGTGGAAAAGTGGGAGGAACAGGGAGAGGGGTGGAAAAGGGGGGTGGTCTGGAGTGATGGACGGTCCCATGGGGGTCTTTGGGCACTGGGGGTTGGGAAAGGGGGATGGTCCCCGTGAGCTCCCAAGTTCCTCTGGGTGCTGCTGGATCCAATCTCAGCCTTGCATTGTGCCAACTGTTGAAATTTAGAGCAATTCTAGAGGGGGGACTGAACCACGTTTGTCCCCCAGGCTTTAATGATGGCAAATCAGATCTATTGAACGAAAATGAATTATTTATTTTTGCAAATGATGACACAGAACAGAATTATTTAGTGAACAGTAGAAACACTAAAACTACCAGTAGTACAGGATAAGATAGGACAGGGCACAACACTAAAGCAATTGTTGAAGCAATTCTACTAAAGGTAGCAAACAAGCAAGAATTCTTAATTAGAGATGGATGGAACTCCCCCAGAGCAGCGCTGGTGGGGAGATCTCTGCTCTCAACCTCCAGCAGTGACCTTGGGGGGTCCCCAGCCAAGGCAGGAATCTCCACACACCCCCAAGAAGGGTTCTGTTGGAAGAAGCTGCCCCTGGGAAAGGGGACTGGCCCTTTCTGGTAGAAACCCAGGGACTGACAGTCCTTGGACTCCAGGGCTTCCCTCACCATCAGGGGCTTCATTTGGGGTGAAACCAGTCTGGGGTCCAACATCTCCTGCCTTGTCCCGGCCCCCTCTCAGCTCAGCACTGACCCCTTTGCAAATGGGGCATTGTCTTGGGGCCATTGCAGGGGGGATGTCCTGCCCCAGTGTCCCAGTGTTCCTTTAATTGCCAGAGGCCCTGCAGTGTCCCAGTGGCCCCTTGATTCCATGACCTTCTGAAACACCTCAGGCTTCCTTTGGTTCCATGAGGCCCCCCTGTCACAAAGGCCCCTGGATTCCATGAATTCCGCAGTGTCACAAGGTTCCTTTTTTTCCATGGGGCCCTGCAGTGTCCCAATTGTGCCTTGATTCCAGGAGTACCCAAATTCTCCCAGGGTTCCTTTGGTTTCAGGAGGTCCCGCAGTGTCCCAGCGGCCCCTTCATTCCAGGCAGGCCCAGGGAGACGAAGGCAAAGACGGAGCCCCGACCCCCGTCAGCATCTTGGGGGGGCGGGGGGGCAGGACCCGGGAAACGGCGGCGGCTGCTGGGAAGGGACTGGGACGGACTGGGATGGACTGGGATGGACTGGGATGGATTGGGATGGACTGGGACACCAGGATACACCGGGACCAGGACTGGGACCCAGCAGGACCCCCCGGGAGCAGGATCTGAGCACACTGGGACCCTCCAGGACCAGAACTGGGGCAACAGGGATCATACTGGGAGCAACTGGGACCACACTGAGGGCTACTGGGAGCAACTGGAGGCCACATAGGATATAGTGGGAGTGCCTTGGAGTCACTGGGATCATACTGGTGGAAACTGGAATGTTACTGGGGCATCTGGGAGTGACTGGGAAGGACTACGAGCATGCTGAGGGCTCTACTGGGATATACTGGGAGTGTCTGCAACCATGGTGGGGGTGACTGGGACCATACTGGGAGTGACTGGGACTACGTGAAGGGGAATTAGGACCAGGCTGGGGGCAACTGGAAGGAACTGTGAGTGACTGGATCTACAATAGAAGCAACTGGGATTGACTGGGACTGTCAGGAGGGAGGACTGGGATCATACTTGGAGTGAGTGGATCTGTGCTAGGGGCAACTGGGAGCAACTGGGACCATGCTGGGGACAACTGGGATCATACTGGGCTCATACCAGGAGTGAGTGGGATCATGCAGGAGGTGATTGGGATCATCCTGAGAGCAACTGGGAGTGCACTGGGGATGACTGGAAGTGGTTGTGAGCAACTGGGATCATGCTGGAAGCTTCTGGGGGCAACTGGGAATGAGTGGGACCACATGGAGGAAACTGGGAGCAACTGGGAGAGACCAGGAGTGACTGGGATCATCCTGGGACTGACTGGGCGCTGAATCCGAAAAATCGGTCCGAGAAACTGCTCAGAGACTTTTTTCTCTTTAAGCAGCCAGGTATTTGTTTATTCAACGTTGGGAGCAAGCCAGCTCGCGCTGGACAAACTTGCTCCAAGGCTTCACACAAAATCAGCATTTTTATACAATCTTCAGCTGGGATTAAATGCATATTCAAGTGATTCCAACATCTCTCTCTGCATATTAAGAACAGGTGGAGTATAGGTGGAGCTCAGGCGGGGCTTGGGGCGGTGCTTCTCTTGGCCCTCAATCCTGAGGGGACTTCCACTCTTCCTCCATGGCTCTGGGGGCTTCAACTCATCTTCCTCAGCTTGACCTTCCTTCTCTTCCATTGTTCTTGACCCGCTCCCTGAAGCTTGGAAAAAGCCCTGGCTCCCGGCCTATTCCTCCTCTTCCAATGTCTCCCTGATCCTGCTGTCTCTCTAATTTATCCCCTCTAGGCCTAGGACATGTTCCTGTACTATTCTCTGAAGCTTTGCTCCAGTCAGTAGAACAGAACGAGCACAGATGGTCTTGGATGTTGGGAGCTTGTTAGCAGGCCCAAATTTCTTCGTGAACTCTTTTGGGCCTGGCCTCCTGTTTCACCAGGGACACAGCCCGGGCCCGGGGGTTCCCATTCCCATTCCACGGGTTTGCATTCCTGTTCCAGGTGTCCCCATCCCATTCTAGTTGTTCCCATCTCATTCCAGGTGTCCCCATTCCCATTCCAGGAGTTCCCATTCCCATTCCAGGAATTCCCATTCTCATTCCACGGGTTTGCATTCCTGTTCCCCGTGTTCCAATTTCCTTTCCAGGTGTTCCAATTCCCATTCCAGGAGTTCCCATTCCAGGTGTTCCCATTCCCATTCCATGTGTTCCAATTCCCTTTCCAGGTGTTCCATCCCATTTTAGGTGTCCCATTCCCATTCCTATTGTCCCTCCTCCCATTCCTGGTGTTCCCATCCCACTTCTGTTTTCCCCATTCCCAGTTCTTGGTGTTCCCATTCCCATTCCAGGTGTCTCCATTCCCCTTCCTATTGTCCCCATTCCCATTCCAGGTGTTCCCATCCCACCTCTGTTTTCCCTACTCCCATTCCAGCTGTTCCCATTCCCATTCCAGGTGTCCCCATTCCAGTTCCAGGTGTCCCCATTCCAATTCCTGGTGTCCTCAATCTGCTCCCAATATTCCCATTCCCAATGTTCCCATTCCCAGCCCAGGTGTCCCCATTCCCATTCCCAATGTTCCCGTTCCCATTCCAGGTGTCTCATTCCCATTTCTATTCCCATTCCAGGTGTCTCATTTCCCATTCCAGATGTCCCCATTCCCATTCCTGCTGCCCCCATTCCCATTCCTGCTGCCCCCATTCCCATTCCTGGTGTCCCCAGTCTGCTTCCAATGTCCCCATTCCCATTCCAGGTCTTCCCATTTCCATTCCTGGTGTTCCCATCCCATTGCTATTGTCCCCATCCCATTCCTGATGTCCCCATTCCAGGCATTCTCATTCCCAATCCAGGTGTTCCTATTCCCATTCCAGGTGTTCCAATTCCCTTTCCTGGTGTTCCATCCCATTCCAGGTGTCCCCATTCCCATTCCTATTGTCCCTCCTCCAATTCCTGGTGATCCCATCCCACTTCTGGTTTCCCCATTCCCAGTTCTTGGTGTTCCCATTCCCATTCCAGGTGCCTCCATTCCCATTCCAGGTGTCCCCATTCCCATTCCACGAATTCCCATTCCCATTCCAGGTGTTCCCATCCCAGTTCCTGGTGTCTCCATTCCAAATCCTGGTGTCCCCATTCCCAATCCTGGTGTCCCTAACCTGTTCCCAGTGTCTCCATCCCTCTCCCCGGCGTCCCCATTCCCAATCCAGGTGCCCCCATTCCCAGGTCCTGATGTCTCCATTCCCATTCCTCTTGTTCCCAGTCTGCTCCCAATGTTCCCATTCCCATTCCAGGTGTCCCCATTCCCATTCCCCCGTCCCCATTCCCATTCCTGGTTCCCAGGGAGGAACTGACGGATGCCGGAGGAGGAGCCAGAATTTATTGCCCAAAGCAGGAGATTTTCACACAAAAATTAACCCCCGGTGATGTCACTGCTGTCCCTGTGATGTCACCGCTGTCCCTGTGATGTCACCAATGTCCCTGTGATGTCACCAATGTCCCTGTGATGTCACCAATGTCCCCATGATGTCACCGCTGACGTTTCCCCTGCTGGTTTACCATTAAACCAGCACACCAGGTCGGTGCCCAACGGGGGTCCCTGTGGATCATCCAACGCGGGTCCTCCCATGGCTGATGGAGTTGGAGCAGCGGCCGAAGCTCTTCCCGCAGTCGGGGCACTCGGGGCTTCCATTACTGGTGGGTCCGTGGGTGGGAGGTCAAGGAAGAGCTCTGCGTGAAGCTCTTCCCACACTCCCCACAGTGGAAGGGCCTCTCCCTGGTGTGGAGGCGACGGTGGGTGTAGAGGGTGGAGCTGTCCCACATTCCCTACACGTGTAGGGCTGTTCCCCAGTGTGGATGTGCTGGGGGCTGAGCAGCTTGGGGCTTGTGCTGAAGCTCTTCCCACATTCCAAGCACTTGTAGGGCCATTCCCTGGAGTGGATGCAACGGTGTTTGCAAAGGCTGGAGCTGTCCCTGAAGTTCTTCCCACACTCCGCACACGTGTAGGGCCTTCCCCACTGTGGATCATCTGGTGTCGGAGCAGGTGGGAGCTCCGAGTGAAGCTCTTCCCACATTCCCCACACATGTAGGGCCTTTCCCCACTGTGGATCATCTGGTGGCTGAGGAGGTGGGAGCTCCGTTTGAAGCTCTTCCCACACTCCCCACACGTGTAGGGCCTTTCTCTACTATGGATCATCTGGTGTCGGAGCAGGTGGGAGAGGAGAGTGAAGCTCTTCCCACATTCCCCACAAGTGTAGGGCCGTTCCCCAGCGTGGATGCGACGGTGGTTGCGGAGGGTGGAGCTCTTCCTAAAGCTCTTCCCACACTCTCCACATGTATAGGGCCTTTCCCCACTGTGGATCATCTGGTGGCTGAGGAGGTGGGAGCTCCGTTTGAAGCTCTTCCCACACTCCCCGCACGTGTAGGGCCTTTCCCCACCGTGGATCATCTGGTGTCGGAGCAGGTCGGAGCTATGACTGAAGCTCTTTCCACACTCCCCACAAGTGTAGGGCTGTTCCCCAGTGTGGATGTGCTGGTGCCTCAGGAGGTGGGTGTTCCTGCTAAAGCTCTTCCCACATTCCAAACACCTGAAGGGCTTTTCCCTGCTGGGAGGCTGCTCAGGGACCACCAGCTCGCAGCTCCGCCTCAAGCTCCGGCCGCCTTCCCGGCACACGCTGGCTCTTTCCTCCTCACAGCCTCCTGGGCTGGCTTTGCAGCCCCTCCTGCGGGGGCATCTCCGACCCTTTTTCTTCCCGCTGCCTTCCTGCGCCGGGGAGCCCTTCAAAACGGCCTCTCCCACCAGGCTCTGCCGCCGGGATTTGTCCTCCGCGCTCTCCGGCCTCACCTCGGGGCCTGGGGCAGGAAGCAACAAGGACACGCAGGGGATTTACCTCCGGCCCACAGGGAAGCCCAAGGACATCCCCCCAACTCCGGCCCCGGCAGGATGGTCACAAAAGACCGACCCAAAGGGGCACTGACTTCCTCCTCACCTGCCTGGGGGGCCCGCGGCATCTTCCTCTTCCTCGCAGCCTCCTCCTCCATCTGACCAAGCTTTGGGAAGCAGAAATCCTGCTGGGGGGGAAAAACAAGGGGTGAGCGCGTTGCCTTGGGGGTTCCTCCTGCCCAAGTCCAGCTCTAGGACTCACCGGGTATCTTGTGTCCATAAAAACCCCCAAAACACCAACATTCAACCCAAAAACCCCTCCCAGGAGTTCCCCCTCCCTGCTCTCTGGGGTTTGCGGGGTTCCCCCTGTCTGGCCTGATGGCACTTCTGCCTGCATTGGGGGTCCCCCTTCTCCGGGATGCCGGGGGTCCCGCGGCTCCGGGGGGTTCCCACTCGCCAGGGTCCCCTTGAGTGTTGCCAGGGGGGTCCCAGGGCTCACTTCTCCCCACTCTGCCTCCCGGGGCTGGCCGGCCCTCCTCTCTCGCCTCCCACCCTCGCAAACCTCTTGGCGCTCTCGGCTCCCACCCCGCCTCAAGGCCCCCCCTCCTCTCCACACTCCAAGGCCTTCCCCCTCTCCGGGACCCCCGCTTAAGGGGCCCGGCGCTCCCTCTCTGCTCCCCCCCCTCCAGCATTCCGGGGGTCCCCCAGCTCCGGGATCGCCCCTCTCCGCTCTCCCCACTCCGCGGCTACCGGGGTTCCCCCCCGGCTCTCACGGGGGCCCCCAAACCGCTCTCGCCCCCCCCGCCATTGCCGAGCCACCGCCAGGACCTTTGGGCTGCTCTTCTTTGTGCTCCCGCTCGGCTCCTCCCTCGGCTGGGCCGCCACTTTTGGCGGGTTTCCTCCTCCGGGATCCACCCCCTGCAGCCCTTCCCCCCCTGGCCCAGCCCCCTTGGGCCCCCCTTGGGCCCCCCTTGGGCCCCCTTTGCTCAATAAGTCTGATTATACAGACAAGCAATTGGTTTTAATCCACAAAACCCAAATGTAGAACCCAGCACCCTGGGCCATGAACAAAGTGCTGTTCCTTGGGACCCCCCCTAATCCAAAGTAATGGGAGAGGGGATAAAAAACCTGCTGGTGGGAGAGCTGTTGCAGTCGGTCCAAAGTGGTGGTTGCAGTCCAGTTGAGGGGGGTGGTCTCAGGCTGGTTGAGAGCGGTGAGCTGCAGTCCTCCTCTGGATCCCACGAGTGGTAAAAAGGTTCTGAAACTCCAGGTTTATATATTCTCCAGTTCAGGCAGGAATGCCCAGTCCTCCCCTCACAGCGGGGAATTCCATAAAAGGATGCTTAGTCCTCCCCTCAGAGCGGGGAATTCCATAAAAGGATGCTTAATTCGTTCCTTCAGAGCGGGGAATTCCATAAAAGGGTATGAGGATACTCAGAGTAGGGAATTCCATAAAAGGGTATGAGGACAGGAACACCCCCCCACCTCGCAGGCCCCTCCCCCCCTCCCCCACCCCCACCGACAACAGTTCCTGGGAAAATGGCATGGAAGGCCAGAGAATCCACAGTTTTGGGCTACACCCATCCAGTGAGGAATCGGTCCCAGCTGTTCTAACTAGGACAGAATTCTAGACTGGGATCACGGCTGGATTCTGGAGTGGGATTGGAATGGGATTGGATGTGGGATGGATGGAGCAGGATCAGGAGGGAATCCGGAGCAGTTCCTACTCTCCCTGGGATCCACAGCTGGATCCATCCCTTTTGATGGGAACAGGGACATGGTGACTCCTTTCCGCACTCTCATCCCAGCAGGAATCACAGCCTGAGCGATCCTGGAGCTGGATCTGCCCCTTCCCTCTCCCTGCGGAAAGGCAGGAGCTGCTGGCAGAGCTCATCCCGCTGCTCCCACCCACCCCGGCCCCCCTGCGGCTCTTCCCGATGGATCAACTTCTTGCTTTTTCCCGTGTGAAACCCAGGACCACAATTATTCCTGAGGCTTTAATTTGGGTGGGAAAATCTCCTGCTTTGGGCAATAAATCCTGGCTCCCTCCTCCGGCATCCGGCAGTTCCTCTGTGGGAACCAGGAATAGGAATGGGGACAGGGGGGAATGGGATGGGGACATTGGGGACAGGGATGGGGACACTGGGAGCAGGTTGGGGACAGCAGGTATGGGAATGGGAACTCCAGGAATGGGAATGGGGACATTGGGAGCAGGTTGGAGTCACCAGGAATGGGAACTGGGACACCGGGAATGGGAATGGGGACATGGGAGACCAGGATAGGGATAGTGGGGACAGGAACGGGGACACTGGGAGCAGGTTGGCACAGCAGGAAGTGGGAAGACAGGGAGGAACCCAGGAATGGGAATGGGGAGAGGGATGGGAACCCCAGGAATGGGAATGGGGACAGGGATGGGAACGTGTCTCTCCAGGAGTTGGTTCAATACAAAGGTCGGTCCCTGGCTCGAGGCCACGGGAAGCCCCTTCTTTGGGAATGTCTGGGAAGCAGGTGTCAGAGGTTTGAAAAGAGGTGTTGGAATTGTTTCCCAGTGTCCCCCCCATTGCCATCTGTGTCTCCCGGGATGGGGTGGGTTGGAGCGGAGCCGCAGGCGCTGGGCAGGGGCAGTGGGGGGAGGGCGGCTCTCGGGGACACCGCGGTGGCCGCGGGGAGGGCGGGGGGTCCTTTGTTCGGGGGCTTTTGGGGTTTGTCCGGGACCGGACAGAGCGGGAGCTGGTTTTGGCCACCTTGTTCTCTTTTCCTGAGAGGAAGTTTTTTCCCCATGGGACACCTCATGGAGAATGACCGAGAGAGAAAGAGAGAGAGAGAGCCCGACCCATCTGGGAGCGAGGTGTTCTGCTTTGGGGACTGCCCCTGGGAAAAGGGACTCCTTCACTGCTGGCTGCGAGCACACGGGGCTGCGAGAGCTTTGAACTGCCGGGACAGTTTCTCCCCCCCACCTGGGGATTTGGGACTTTCTTTGGTTTCTTCTCAAAGTTTTTGGTTGCACCATTTGTTGTTTATTCAGATTTTGTTAATAAAAAGCTGTTTCGTTTCCTTTTCCACACTTCTACCTGAAGTCTCTTAATTTCTAAGTTGGAATCTTGTTAAACTAAGACCCAGTGCCCTCAGGGGGAGGAGGAGGAAAGGAGACCAAGAGGTGCCGTGGCCACTCAAACTGCAGAGGAACAACCTGTGCCAGTAGCAGTTGCCCCTCTACAGAAGAAATCCAAGACCAAATCAGCTCAGTTAGTGAGGGATGAAGGGGAAGCAGAGCCCTCAGAACAGGAGCAAGAGGCAGGGCCAGAGATAATCACCAGATCCCCATCCCCAGCTGACCTGTGAGAGATGTGAAAAGATTTCAGCCTCCAGCTGGGACAGCCCCTGCTGACCTGGCTGCTCCAGTGCTGGGATATCATGGCCCAGCATATGGAACTAGGTGGGAGTGCAGCCAAGCAACTGGGATCCCTGTCCTGGGATCTTGGGATTGACCAGGGGATTGGGAAGAGGACAGAAACTCTCAGTCTCTGGAGGTGAGCCCTGTCAAGTGTTAGGGAAAGGTGTTCTCTCAAGGCCATCTAAGAGTGTGCCCAAGCAGATGGAACACCTGGGAGAAAGGGATCCAGTAGCTGAGAGAATCAGCTGTGCTGGAGATAATCCACGGGGATTCAAATAAGGACCCTGTAGATCCAGGTGAGGTCCAGTGCAGACAATCCCTGTGGGGGAGGTTTGTACGGGGAGCACTGTTGTCACACACCAACTCACTGGCAGTGATGGCATGGAAAGAACAAAACAGTGCTCCAGGTGACCCCCGACTCTGGCAATATGAAGATCATCTTTTCTCCTCCCGCCAGACCCGTCCCTTGTTGCGGGGGAGTGGAAGGCTGAGAGAAAGTTTAGTAGAGAAGCCCTTTTGTGGAGCTACGAGGTGCAGGAAGGACCCTCTGGCTTTCTAAACTCCTTCTCAGGGAGGAGCCCGGGGGCGGCTGGATCCAATCCCAGCCCCAGACTTTGTCAACAGGTCAAGTTAAAGGACTTACAGAGGTGTGCTAGAATCACTGTCCTGCAGGTTTTAATGATGCCAAATCAGAGATATTTATATAAAATGAATCCTTTATTATGACAAAGGAACAAATAAACAGATGAGCGAACAGACAAAAGACCTTGATCAGAATTATTTACTATAGAGTGTAAAAGCTAAAACCTACTCATAGAGTATAAAACAGCATAAAATAATGCACTGTATCAAAGTAATTCCAAATCCAATTTTATCAGAGCAGGCAAAAAGAAACAATCTTCACCTAGAGACTGATGTAACTCACCACACAACTTAACCCCTGAGTAACCACAAAGTGCTGTCCCTGCTCCACAGGAGAAGCTCCACACACTCCAAGAAAGTCTGTGGAAGAATCTGCCATGTGAAAGTTGGACTGGGCTTTTAAGTTATAAAGTGATGGACTGCCAGTGCCATTTCTCCAGGCCAGCCAGCAGCTTATCTGTCAAATCCTGCTTCCAAAAGCAGGGGGGGTGTTTGCAGTTGTGAACCAGGCTGGTTTTAGCACAGTCCAACACTAAAGCAGCCCCTTGGCACCAGGGGTAGCTCAGCACAGACAGTTGGATTGTTTGGATTCTCTGACTGCATTTTAGGCCTTATGAGGGCAGAGCATCCTGCCAGACCCAACCCACTGTTCCCCCAGTTCTGCCCTTCCGGCGCTCCCTGCGCGTGACTCTGTCGGAGCCCGTGTCACGACCTGCTCCCGAGGCACAGCAAAAGGTTCTTTTCCTGAGGGATCCCTTGGAGGGGATGGAAGAGAAACGTTGCTGGAGAACCAGAGTGACAACAGGAATGGCTCTGAATTTTGGCACCTCTGAAATCAGAACCGTGGATCGATCAGGCGGTGAATCCTGCCAGGATGAGAGCAGGGGACAGAGTCACCACATGCCTATCCCCATCCCATGGGATGGATCCAGCTGTGGAGCCCACAGAGAGGAGGAACTGCTCCAGAATCCCACCTCATCCTGCTGCATCCATCCCACCCAATTTCACTGTGGAATCCCACCCTGGTCCCACTCCATCCATCCCACTTGATCCTGCTCCAGAATCCAGTCCTGATCCCACTCTGGAATCCTGCCCTGATCTGGACGCAGTCCTGCTCTATCCATCCTGCCCTAATTCCCCTCTGGAATCCCACCTGGATCCTGCTCCATACCTGTGGGGAACCTGTTGGTTCCTGTGTCTGTTCCTGTGAAAAGAAGATCCATGAGATTCTGGCATGGATCACACACCTGGATCTATACGAGGATCCATCATGGGATCCATGTGGAGAGGATCTGGACCGGGATCCAGATACGCTGCTGGTACTCACTGGTGGCCATGTTGTATCCATTCCCCTCCCTCTTCCCTATGGAAAGAAAGGGGGATCAGCACCTGTGGCACAGGATCCCCGGAATGCTGCCGGGCGGATCCGTGCCCCTTCCCGACCCCCATCCCGGGAGTTACCGGATCAGAGCTTCCAGACACTGAATCCGATGAGGCCGATGATGATGATGATGATGATGGCACTGCCAACAGACACAGTGACCAGCACTGGGGTGGAATTCCAGATGGATTCCGGCTCTGGGAAGGGCAGAAGGGTGAGGAGGGGGAGGGGACCCCCAATTCCACTGCTCCACATTCCTGAATTCCTCCTTCCCAAATGCCCAGTTCCCACATTGCCCGTTCCCAGCCTCACCCCAGGCGAAGATCCCGGGCTCCGGCATTCCGGCGTGCTCCACCCGGCACCGGTACTGCTCCCGCTCCCCCGGCAGCGTGTGGAGACCTGGGCAGAGGGTGGGATTGGACCCATGGAGACCCGCAGAGTTGTGTTCCAGCCCCACAGAGCCCCAATCCAGCCGTATGGAGCCCCACGGATCCCCATTCCAGCCCCACAGATTCCACCCCAGCCCCATGGGTCCCTCTGGCCCCACAGATCCCAGCCCAGCCCCACAGATCCCAGCCCAGCCCCACAGACTCCCCCTGTCCCCAGGTGCCCCCACTCACCCCCGCTCTGGTTGTACCGGCCCCGCAGCGTCTCCACGTTGCTGATGGCCACGTGCTGGTTCCCCCTGTGGATCTGGGTCTGTCCATCCCAATATCCCGGCTCGGCTCCGGCCGCCATCCACGGCGTCTGCGGCTCCGCCCGGCCCCGCTCGCTGTCGTAGCGCTGGAAGGGGATCCCGTCCAGGTACCCCACAGCCACATACTGGGGGACCCCCAGGCCAGGTTCTGACATGGTCACGCTCAGGAAACGCAGGGAGTGGAGAACTGAGGGAACATGGACATTTGGGGAATCTGGGGAGTCCAAGAGCCAAGGAAAGGGGGAAGTGGGAGAGCTGGGAGAGCTGGGAAGGCTGGAAAGGGTCCAAGGTTCAAAGGAAGAGAGGTGCAGGGGCTGGTAGAGGTGGAACGGGGGGTCCAGGGTGTTCCTGTGCCCAGGAAATCAGTGTCCAGGGGTCTCCAGTGTCCCCACCCCCATTACAGGGTGGGGAGAACCAGGATGGTCAGGAATGGGGGTCCCGTGGTTCCAAAGTGTTGATGAAAAGGGGGATCTGGGGGCTGGGAAAGGCAGGAATGGGGGTCCAGGGTCCCAGAGTCCAGAAAAAGGGAAGGTTTGGAGTCTGGGAAAAGCTGGATGGCCAGGAAGGGGATGCAGGGGGGGGTTGGTTCAGGGGAGTCCCTGTGCCCAGGAATGGGGGTGCAGGGGGGTCCCAGTGCCCAATAAGGCTGTACAGGGGGTCATACTCCCAGATAAGGGGGTTCAGGGGGCTCTGGGTGCTGAATAAGGGGGTGCAGAGGAGTCCCCCTGCCCAGGAATGGAGATTCAGGGGGGTCCCAGGGTCAAGGAAAGGGGGGTGAGGACACTGGGAGAGGTGTGATGGAGATTCACGGGGTCCCTGTGCCCAGGAAAGGGGGGTCCAGTGGTACCTGATGTTGAGGAAAGTGAAGGCTGGGGGCTGGGAAAGGCAGGAATGGGGGTCCAGGGAGTCCCAGGGTCAAGGAAAAGGGAGGATCAGGGGGCTGGGAGAGGCAAGATTGGCAGGAAAAGGGGCATGGGGGGGTATTTGTTGAGGATAAGGGGGTTCAGAGGGGTCCTGGAGCCAGGGATGGGGGGTCCAGGGGGGTCCCAGTGCCCAAGAACAGGTGTCCAGGGGGGGTCTCTGTGTCCAGGAATGGGGGTTCAGGAGGTCCTAGTGCCAGGTAAGAGGATTTAGGGGAGCCCCGGCGCTGCGGGAGGGGGTGCAGGGAGATCCAAGTGCCCAGGAATGGAGGTGGGGGGGATTCCTGTGCCCGGGAATGAGTGTGCGAGGGGGTCTCGAAGCCCAGGAGTGGGTGTTCAGGGAGTCTCCTTCAGGGAATGGGGGTTCAGGGGGTTCCTATGCCCGTGAGTTTTCAGGGGGGGGTCTCGGTTCTTAGAAATGGACACTAGGGGGTCCCGGTGCCGGATAAGGAGGTTTAAGGGAGTCCCGGTGCTGAGGGAGAGGGTGCAGGGGGGTCCCTGTGCCCAGGAAAAGGGGGGTCCAGGGGTCGCTGCTGTTGAGGAAAATGGGGTCTGGAAAAGGCAGGAATGGGGGTCCAGGGGGTCTCATGGACAAGGAAAAGGTAGGTCTGGGAGAGGCAGGACGTCCAGGAAAGGGGGTGCAGGGGGATGTTGGTGCAGGATAAGGGGGTTGAGGGGGGGTCCCAGTGCCCAGGAATTGCGGTCGAGGGCGTTCCCGGTGCCTGGGACCCCCCTGCAGGAAGCACAGGGAGTGGAGAACTGGGGGGGTCACAGAGATTGGAGGGTTTGGGGGGTCCAAGGGTCAAGGGAGCAGAACTGGGAGAGCTGGGAAGGGTCCAAGGTTCAAGGAAAGTGGGGGCTGGGAGTGGGAAAGGAGGGACAGGGGATCCAGGGGGTCCCTGTGCCCAGGAAAGGGGGGTCCAGTGGTCCCCGGTGTTGAGAGAAGTGGGGGCTGGGGCTGGGAAAGGCAGGAATGGGGGTCCCAGGGTCAAGGAAAAGGGAGGATCAGGGGGCTGGGAGAGGCGGGATTGGCAGGTAAAGGGGCACAGGGGAGTATTTGTTGAGGATAAGGGGGTTCAGAGGAGTCCTGGAGCTGGGGATGGGGGTGCAGGGGGGTTCCCGAGCCCAAGAATGGGGGTTCAGGGGGGTCCCAGGACTCAGGAATGGGGCTCCAGAGGCGTCCCTGTGCCCGGGAATGGAGGTTGAGGGAGGTTCCCGGGAACGGGTGTTCAAGGGGGTCTCGGTGCCCAGGAATGGAAATGAGGCGGTCCCGGTGCCGCATAGGGAGGTTTAAGGGGGTCCCGGTGCTGACGGAGAGACTGCAGGGGGGTCCCGGTACCCAAAAATGGAAGTTCAGGGGGGTCCCGGTGCCCAGGAGTGGGTGTTCAGGGGGGTCTCCTTCCGGGAATGGGGGCTCAGGGGGTTCTCATGCCCAGAAATCGGAATTCAGGGGGTCCCGGTGCGGAGGGAGAGGGTGCAGGGGGGTCCCGATGCCCGGAAATGGAGGTTCAGGGAAGTGCCGGTGCCCGGCAATAAAGGCTGAGGAGGTGCCCGTTCCGGGGGTCCCACTTACCCTCGGGCTGCCCCCCCGAGACCCCCAGGAGCGCCAGGAGCGCCCCCAGCCCCAGCGCTGGAGCCATCGCGCTGCTCCGCTGGCCCCGCCCACACAGCAGCGTCCGGCCCCGCTACTTCTTCTGCACCAATGGCAACCCGACTGGGCCCTGACGTCACCGGTCACCGGGCAGATCCCGCCGCCGCAGGTTGGGAGACGCGACAGTGCCCGAGGCAGCGCGGGGGAGGGGAGGGGACGGGGGAATTCCTGGGAACTGACCGGAATGTCCTTTGGGAGCCCTGCTGGGACCACCCTGAGTCCTCCTGAGACCCTCTGCAACCCTCCGCGGCCACGTCTTGCGTGGGCTCCAGGGGGTCTCAAAGTCAAGGCTCTGCCCGGAGCCGAGCTGGCCAGGGAGCGCCCACCGGGGGGATTTAAGGCAGTGCCCGCGTTTCGGTCCTGTCCAGCCCAGCCGGTGTTGGCCAGGGGCCCGTGCTGGCTGCTGGCCCCGCTCCTCGCTCCGTCCCGCTCGGGTCCCACCTCCCTGCTCTGCTGCTCGGCTCGGATCCGCTCTGCTCCCCACCCGCTTCCCTCCAGCGCTGCTTCCCTGCCTGCCCGAGCCTGACTGCACCCGCTTCTCTCCCTGGGCTGGGAACCTTTTTGCACTTTCCTTTGGCAGCCTTTCCTTTTCCTCATCTCTCCCTCTTCTTCTCCCCCCCCCTCGCTGTTACCGTTCCTTATTGGTATCAATAAAGTCAGTTGTGTGTGTGAGACCCAACATTTGGAGGTTTGGGCCTTAATCTCGCCCTGGAAGGAATCATCTAAAAGAAGCAGGTTGCAGCCCCTGTCCGGTCTGTAACAGAGTCCCAGGGTCAGGGGAAGGGGGGGGAGGCCACTGGGAGAGGTGGGATGGAGATTCAGGGGGTCCCTGTGCCCAGGAAAGGGGGGTCCAGTGGTCCCCGGTGTTGAGGGAAGTGGGGGCTGGGGCTGGGAAAGGCAGGAATGGGGGTCTGGGGGTTCCCAGCATCAAGGAAAAGGGAGGATCAGGGGGCTGGGAGAGGCGGGATTGGCAGGAAAAGGGGCACAGAGGGGTATTTGTTGAGGATAAGGGAGTTCAGAGGGGTCCTGGTGCCAGGGATAGGGGTCCAGGGGGGTTCCCGAGCCCAAGAATGGGGGTTCAGGGGGGTCCCAGGACTCAGGACTGGGGCTCCAGAGGCGTCCCTGTGGCCGGGAATGGAGGTTGAGGGAGGTTCCCATGCCCGGGAACGGGTGTTCAAGGGGGTCTCGGTGCCCAGGAATGGAAATGAGGCGGTCCCGGTGCTGCATAGGGAGGTTTAAGGGGGTCCCGGTGCTGAGGGAGAGGGTGCAGGGAGGTCCCAGTGCCCGGAAATGGAAGTTCAGGGTGGTCCCGGTGCCCAGGAATGGGTATTCAGGGGGGTCTCCTTCCGGGAATGGGGGCTCAGGGGGTTCCCGTGCCCAGCAATCGGGATTCAGGGGGTCCCGGTGCTGAGGGAGAGGGTGCAGGGAGGTCCCAGTGCCCGGAAATGGAAGTTCAGGGTGGTCCCGGTGCCCAGGAATGGGTATTCAGGGGGGTCTCCTTCCGGGAATGGGGGCTCAGGGGGTTCCCGTGCCCAGCAATCGGGATTCAGGGGGTCCCGGTGCTGAGGGAGAGGGTGCAGGGGGGTCCCGGTGCCCGGAAATGGAGGTTCAGGGAAGTGCCGGTGCCCGGGAATAAAGGCTGAGAAGTTGCCCGTTCCGGGGGTCCCACTTACCCTTCGGCTGCCCCCCCGAGACCGCCAAGACCCCCAGGAGCGCCAGGAGCGCCCCCAGCCCCAGCGCTGGAGCCATCGCGCTGCTCCGCTGGCCCCGCTGGGCGCAGTTCGGGAGACGCGAAAGCGAAAGTGGCCGAGGGAGCGCGGGGGGCGGGCCCGGGGGAATTGCCGGGAATGCCCCGGGATCCCCTTCGGGACCCCTCCCGGCACCGGCCCGGGTCCCCCCGCCACCCCCGGGCCCCCTGGACGGGCCCGAGCGGCGGGACCCCCGGGCCGGGCCGAGCTGAACTCGCGGGCCCTGCGCTTAAACTCGGCCTTAAAGGCGCCGCTTTGGGGCCAAAGCGGGGGAAGCGCCGCGATCAGCGGATGCCGCGGGGGCGGGGGGCGATCTCCCTGGGCCAGTGCCCGCCCTGGGCAGCCCCCACTGCCCCCCGCAGGGGTCCCGGGGTCGAGGCAAAGGGGGGCTCCCAAAGCCCCTGCCAGGGGGGAGCGGGAGCTGGGGCAGGAGCTCCGTGGGGAGAGAAAAGGGGGTGACGGCGGGATGGGGGTCCCGGGGGGGCACACACGCTCCGGGGGGGACACACGACCCCCGGGGACCCCCCTCAGCTCCTCCCGCGGGCGGAGGCCGAGCCCCAGCCCAGGGAGACGAAGGCAAAGACGGAGCCCCGACCCCCGTCAGCATCTTGGGGGGGCGGGGGGGCAGGACCCGGGAAACGGCGGCGGCTGGACTGGGAACTGGGACAGACTGGGATGGACTGGGATGGACTGGGACAGACTGCCGCCAGCCCGGGCACATCGCCGGGGCTGGGACTCCTAAAGCAGCGGCTCCGGGCACATCGCCAGGGCTGTTTCCCGTAAACCGCGGCCGGTTCAGCACAGGGAGCTGGGATTCCGGGCCAAGCCGGGCGGGCACTCGGGGAGGCGGTGGCGGAGCTCGGGCGCGGCCCCGGCGCGGCTGGAGGGGCCGGGAGGGGGGTCCGGCGGGTTCGTCCCGCCCTGTCCCCTCCCCAGGGCCCGCGCAGGGAGCGGCTGCCCGCGGGCTCCTCCTTCCCGCCCAGCCCCGGCGGGCTCGGAAGGAGCCGCTGCCGCAGCAGCGCTGCCTCGTCCCGGCTCCTCTCGCTCCGACCCCTTTGGCTGCCCCGGGCCCGCCACTGCTCCCGCCCGGGGGGGACCGGCCTTGCAGCCGCATCGGCTGCTGCCACATGGCCCTGCTGGGGCAGGGCTGGCACGGGAGGGGCTTGGAGTCCCTGCCAAGCCGAGCCGGGCTGGGACTGAAAGACAGACCCGGGCTGGGATGGACCGGGCTGGGAATATACTGGGATGGGGCTGTGGGATGGACCGGGCTGGGAATATACTGGGATGGGGCTGTGGGATGGACCGGGCTGGGAATATACTGGGATGGGGGTGTGGGATGGACCGGGCTGGGAATATACTGGGATGGGGGTGTCAGATGGACCGGGATGGGAATATACTGGGATGGGGCTGTGGGATGGACCGGGATGGGGGTGTTGAGCCACATCGGGGCTGTGGGGGCTGGGCTGGCCCAGGATGAAGCAAGTTTGCATTTGAGCTCAGTTCTCTCTTCCCAAGATTGCTGTGCCAGATCCAGAGGGAATTTGGGAGGGGGAAGGAGGATGTGAGACTAAGAGGAGCAAGAAGAAGCAGCTTTCTCCTGCCCGTCCTGCTCTGTCTCCCCTGGGCCTCCCCCTACAGCCCAGCCCAGCCTGGGGGTCCCTCTTTGGGGTCCCCGTGACCCCCAGGTGTCTCCTTGCAGGGACCCCTCAGGTCAGGGCTGAATTCCTCTTGGATTTGCAGACAAAAAGTGGAAATTCCTGCTGACTGGTTGGATTCCCTCTCCTTTGGTGTAGTGGTTTGAACCTTGTTTTCCCCAGAGGCTAAGAGAAGTGGTAGACCCCAAGGGGTGGAAACCCCTGGAAGTTTTGAAGTTCTGCCCAATGGGCGCTCCTGCAGAAATGTAAACATATCACAACCAGACCGGAAGAGATGAGTTGTAGTTTGGGTTGTTGTAGGAGAGGTGGCCATGTTGTAGAGCCACGAGGAAGGGGCTCTGAGCCCCTTGGGCCCTCTGGGGCCTCCCAACTCTTGGCTGGGGGGCTGCAGGGACCTGGAACAGCATAAAGCTGGGCTAGGTGCCTGTAGTTATGCCGGGAGATGTTTTCTCCATGGGTGCAGAGCAGCAGCCGACACTGACCAGAGAAACGGTGGCAGAGAGCCAGAGATAAGGACCTGAACCAGAGGAGCAGCAGAAACAACATGCAGCACCAGAGAAAAGACTCCTGGAAGGAGAGCCGAGGAAAGGAGAGCCAGCAGCTGAGAGCTACAGAGTTCTTGGGGGTAAGACTGATATCAACCCCCCAAAACTCCCTTGGAGACCCTCTTGGAGAAGAGGGACATAGACTCCTATTAAGGAGAAAAGTTTTAGACATGCAGCACTGGAGAGAGAGGAGCTGAGAAGCTCAAAAGAGCGTCCTGGAGCTGGACTGGGACAGCCAGATGGAATGCAGGGGGAGTTGACCTTGGCTCCCCCCTTGCACTGCTGCCACGGTGGCAGCCTGAGAGACAGGGCACAGAGGCCCTGCAAGAGATACCAGACCGTCACGAAGACCCCCCTGTGTCTCGTGATATGACCGTGGTGAAACGACCTTGTCTGGGGTTACAAAGCCCACGGAAGACCCCTTTGCCTGTGTCAAGGGGGCCGAGGGAGAGTTTGGATACCTCCCATGTGAGTGCTGGCAGAAAGCCAGCTATCAGCTGCTGCATGTGGAGAAGACAGACAGACTGCTGCCTCAGAAGATGCTGCTGCTTAAGGACTGGAAGGGATCTGTCCTTCTTTCCCTCCTGGACTTTTATTTGGAGGGGAGAAGAGATCTGGTCCATTGTAAATACTATCTGTCATGGTAGAGATAGTTTGTGATCGTGTGTATAATGTGATGTTATATTTATTTGTATAGTCATTGTAATATATTCCCTTTCCCCCACTTTGAGTCTGGTGTGTTTTGTCTGGAAAAAAACCCATCTCACATTAGGTTGAGATGTGGGAGGGGGATGGAGCTAGGGAATTGGATTTTTTGGGGCTATCTCAAACCATGACACATAGTTACAATTAAAGCTTCATTTTTTTTAACATCATGGTATGATCACTACAGCCCAGAATACCATGATTTGAGTAGCACAAGATTTCTATAGGCAGCACCAGCATAGCAAGATTTTGTAAGCCCTTTAGCACCGAATTGTACAGCACAGCTCAGCTTATGATGCCTGATCACCTGGACCTGATCACTCTGCAGGCCAGGGCACATCCTAATCCTTGGTTTGTTATGTGAATATAACGATCTTAATCTAGACTTGAAACACGTTAACAGAACAGGAGTGGCCCTTTCAGGGGAGAAGAGCCTGTTTGGTATTAAGATGGGGCTCTGTGTGCTGCTGTGCTGCCCTGTGCTGCTGTGAGGCCATCCCAGCCTGGCAGGCAGGTGCCTGTGACCTGCAAGGCCTGTGAGGAGCAAAGGAGTCGGCCTGGGGCCTGGAAATGTGAAGGCTGATAGGGAGGGGGAGAAGGGGTCTTCCTGGCGCACTGGACCTTCAGGGACTGACGATGAGGGCAAAGGGGACTCATGTAGGACCAGCTTGGTCACAGAGCACAGCTGTTTATGTCCTAAAATGCCCCCATATGAGCAGGAGGCAGGAGCAGAGGCACTGTTCACGAGTGCCATTGTTGATTGTCTTCATCAGAGAGCTCCTGAAGTGCTGCTGGGAGGACGGTAATACAGGACCTAGACATCAGGTTAGGGCAGGGGCATAAAAAGGTCACCTGAGAGGTGTAATGCAGGAGTAAATGCAGAGACTTTGTCTGGGTAAGGGATACAAGGAGCCTCCCCAAGGATGACAGGGATAAAACCAGCTGCTGCAAGACGTGATGAAAAAAGCCATCCAAGCAAAGTCATGCCCGAGCTGGATGCCCCAAGTATAAAAGAAGAAACACCTCGAAGTGGAGCAGGAGCCGTATGAACTGTGCTGAGCTGGGCAGGAGTGAAACCACCTGTCCTGAGAAGAACTGAGTAAAACTTGATGCCCCATTCCAGGCAGGGGCCAAACCAGGCAGGTCAAGTGTTGTTAAATAACAACCAGCTGCATCCTTGGCGCATGAGAAACACTATCTGCCTGCTGAGCAGAGGTTACACCAGGTGTCCAGAGGACTGCCTGTTGCTAAACACCTCTGAAACTGTCGGGATAAATAGGACCCTCTAACAAATTGGCTTTTTACTGTTAGAAAGCAAGTGATTACTTTTATTTGCAGCCCTGCGTGTGCATGTGGCTGACAAAAATCCTGCCTCCGTACTGACAGCAAGACATCGCTTTTCACCTATTTATACAGATTTGGCAAACAAAGAAATTAATGTTCATTGCTTCCAAATTACATCACTCACTCCCTTTCATTAATTAGTATTCTATGTGGTATTGGTTATTAATTTCTCACTTTCTACTGTAATAACTTCATATCTTTAATCTTTTTTGTATATTTTCCCTCCCCTAGGGATTTTCTGACACAAATGCTGAGCCTTTGTTAGTCTTCTTCTTTAGCTGCTGGTTTCTGCAGAAGGTCCTTGTAGTCCATAAATCTTGTGTTCCAGATCTCCTCCTTCAACAGGACATCTTTCTCTGACAGGCTTTCACCACTGAAGCATAACAGGGTTAACTTCAACAAAACTTACAGTTTTAGGACTTTTCCCAGGCTGTGTTCTCCCAAAGGAGCTTATGACAATTTTTACTCCATGCTGGCTAAAGTTGATTTAAGGCTGAACGCACCGCCTATGATGTGTGTTAAAAACAACTAATCAAAAAGTTAATTAGGAACACTAAAAAAATTAGAAAAGTTTTATGATTTCCAACAAGCCCCAAACAACATAGGCCAAGTGCAGCAGGGACAAAACTGTCTCTATCCATTGATGCCAGGAAAAGGCAACAGTAGTAAAACTCAACAGCCACAGGTGCTATTAAGCCGGTATTTGTTTATTTCGGTGCCGGACGTGCAGGGGACAGCTCCGCCTAACACGCGCGTGCCCTCACCATCCAGAGTGGGAGTCTGGCTAAAGTTGCGGCTGATCCAAACCTAACCAACCCTAGCGGCAGGAGTAAATGTGAAGCTGCTAAAAAGCCATCCAGGAACGTTTTCAGAGCTTGAGGACAAGACAGCAGCTGGGCGGGGGCCAGCAGCCAGCCAAGGTCCTCCCAGCGCAGCCTCTGAAGGGTTCCTTTGGCAGTCCCAGTTCAGGGTCAGCCCATGGTTGTACCCTGGGGGCAGATGAAATTAATTGGAAAGGAACCCATAAGAGTCCAGGTGCTTTGCTAAGAGTCTCACCGATAGAAGTGGCAGTGAAACCCTCAGCGTCTTGGGGGCCAGAAAAGCTGTGACCTGGCTCAGTTACAGCCCTGAGCAGGCTTTTACTCCTCAGGCCGTGTGGCTCAGGGAAGGTGTGGGAGCTCTGTCAGAGGATGACTAGCCCTTTGCCACCAGCACGGGGGGAGGTCCAGTGGCTTCCACCTGGTGGACGTGCCATGTGGGTTCCTGTGCCCAAGAACCATGTGGTTCCATGGGGTTCCCTGTGGTTCCATGTGACCCCATGTCACAAAGGGGCAGAGATGTGGCACCCATCCGGTATCCTGAGGAGCGCGCCAACGAAAATCAGTTGGACAGAGTTGGCCTTCGGGATAACTCAGCTCCTTCCTTTGCTACTTGTGTGCCTGCCTTTTTTGGATGGTTTATTGGTTACTGACCATTTCTCCTCAACTTTCCTCCTCTTTCAAAGGTAATGCTTTGACTTTTGGCACAGATCATAGAGTAGGGTATAGGGGATAAAAGTATAGGCTGATTTATACCTTCCGAGCTGTAGGCTGAGCTGTTACAACTTTTAGAGGCTGGCCAGGTATGACCTAGGCTAGAATTCCAGTTTGCTGATTCTTGGTTTTTTTTCCATAGCCTAGGATAGGTAAGCAGGGAGGTGACTGTAGTCTGAGGGGATGGGCTCAGCCCACCTTGACTGCTGTGGGAGGGAGGGAGGCAGAAAAAGGAGAGCAGCAAAGGCAGCAGTTAAAGTAGTGGCTGAAAGACGGTCACTCCTAGGAGGTGGGAAAGCCAGAGGGCTCTGTTGCTGAAGCAGTGTCAGGAGAGCAGCAGGGCCTCTTCAGAGAAGGTACCGTACATTGGAGCATTTCAAAAGGGCCTTTGAACCCGCTGTGAGTTGGTGCCCCGCGCCTGATCATAAGGGCGTGAGCTGCAGCTCAGCAGCAGTTCCGAGCACCACTGAAAGACTTGGTGGGGGATGCCGTTCTGCGTTTCTTTAGAGTTTTGATACTTTCGGTGAGCTACAGTTATTTCTTTGCAACTAGGGGACGGGATTGGTGCTGTTCTCTTTCTGGAGAGAAAGACATCCTTGGTCATCTAAAGCATTGCACTCTCTTCCTGAGAGAGGCAATGGCCACAGCAGGGAACGACTCCTGTGAGTAATAGCTTCACCAGCAGGTTTGGACTTTGTGAACTGCCACAGGCAACTGACATGGCTGGTGGTCAAATCCCAGAATGATGTGCTCACAACCTAGAGTGATCTCTGGGATGTTTCCGGAGAGCAGTCCAACTGACCCCCGTGTTTACAATTAGACCCAGGAAAACACCTTTTGTCGCTCCTCTGACACTAGGTACAAGACTTTGAAAGCTGCCATTGCTCGTAGAGAGGTCTGCCATCCTTTGGGTTACCTTCCGTGCTCAGTATTTACTTGTTTTCAACAAGTTCCAATCAGGAAAAGGGATGGCTTCACTGATAATCCAGTCTAGAACTCTACTGAGAAAGGAAGGTAGCCTGCGGCCCAGAAATCAGATGGTGGGTTTGTTGGACTCTCAGCAACGTAAACAGGGGAATGGATTTTTCCAAAACAGTAAATTTAAATGGCACTGTTTAAGCTTCCCCTGATGTTGTTGGGTTGGCAGTTGAAGCAGATGGTCCTGAGTGCTCCTGTAGAGACCTCACTGTTTAAATATGCCTTTGTGCCTCATTTCATCTCTTTTCAAATGGAATTTCCCTGCAGTCATTGCCGAGGGAATGACTCCGCCACAAAGGATCCTCTTTCCCCCCGAGAAGATTTGCATGGTCTGGCAGCAAAGACAGAGTGCTGGAGCAGGACTCCGCAATGTGGGCAACACATGCTTCCTTAATGCTGTCCTGCAATGCCTGACATACACCCCGCCGCTGGCCAACTATCTGCTCTCCCGGCAGCACAGCCAGGCCTGTGAGTACTCTTAGGGACATCTCCCTGTGAATCTGTTAATCAAATCCCAAGGATTCCCAGAACCTGAAATTTGATTTAGGAGAAAAGCAGCCCTTTGTCAGCCCCAGAACTTGTGTTCTTTGTACACTCAGGAGCCACCTGTCCTGTCCAGCTGTCTTATTCTTCATGAAGGCACATCCTTCTAGCTCTGGGTCTCTCTTCCTGCAAGTTAAAACCTCAGTTTAGCATTCCTCTGAAGAACATTTTCTATGCACTAAAACGTCCCGTGCTTGTTGAAACACTGGGAGGAGTGGCATATTGCACTGGAGTGGGAGCGGAAGAAGAGGAGTATTCCACCACGAGGGATATTTTGCTAACCAGAGGACCTTCTCTCCCTCCCTCCTCAGGTCGCCAACAAGGCTTCTGCATGATGTGCATCATGGAAGCGCATGTTAACAAGGTCCTGCATTCAGTCAGTGCCATCCTGCCTTTGGCTGTTCTCAGGGCTTTCAGATGTATGTGATTTCAGGTTCTTTGACAGGTTTTCTTCCCTTCCTGTAGGAGACAACTACTAACTTCCTGTTTCTTAGTCATAGGAGAACATTTTCAGCTTGGCAGGGAGGAAGATGCCCATGACTTCCTTTGCTGTACTGTCAATGCCATGCAGAGAGCTTGTCTGGGTGCAAGCAACGAGTAAGCACAAGCAAGTTACCTTTACAAAGTTCTGAGCCCTTTGGACTCCTTGATGTGGCCTCATCAAGGAAAACCTCCAGCCGGGGCTTGGAGGAAGTAATGCTCTGTCTTCCTACTTGTTTCCAGCTTGGACATATCATCTCAACCTACTACCATTGTCCATCAAATATTTGGAGGCTTTCTGAGATCCAGAGGTATGTTTCTACAACAGCTGCTCTCCTTGGCACTGCCTGTGCCCTTCTGTCTGCCTGTGCCCAACAGCTGGCCCTGGGACTAGCAGGACAGGTACAATGAGCACAAAGCAGTACCATCGTTCAGCTCACCATTGCTCGGCATTTTGATTTTTCCTTCCAGTCATCTGCTTCAGCTGCAAAGCCATTTCTGATTCCTATGAGGCCTTCCTGGATGTCCCCTTGGATATCAAAGTAAGAGGTTTTGCAGTTGTGCTTCAAGACATGGCAAGGCTTTTCAGAGTCCACACATTTGTCCTGAAAGCATAGACTGTGAACACCAGAGGTCTTGGTCGTGGATGGGAAGGGGAACGGATGTTGTCCTCCTGCAGAGGCCATGGCACTGGTCTCTCTGTAGGTGCTGGCTTGAAGCTGGACAAGCACCCATTATGCGCTCTGCACCCTTGACATATCCTCATCCTTCTTTCCTTTGCCCTCCTTCAACACCTGTCTGGCTTCCAGGCTGATGGGTTGGATTGTTTTCACTACTGATGACCCTACATAATAACAGCAGTAGCTCAATGGCAGGTGAGAGAGAGAGGGAGCTCTTGATTGCCCCTGAGAACCTCTGGGACAGGGGAAATGTTCAGCACCACACTCTCTTTCTGGCTCCTTCTGGATACAGTTTGCAGATTCATGGCGGGTCTCCTCAGCATCAGCTACAGGGGTTTTCTTGTCAGCTCCTGGAAAATGTTTGGGCCAGGGCATTTGCTGTAGCTCAGTGCACCGATTTCTCAATTCTCCAGGCAGCCTCATCCCTCCCTGCAGCTCTGGAGGACTTTGTAACACCTGAGCACCTGGATGGTGAAAACTGCTTTCAATGTAGCAAGTAAGATGATTCCTAACAACATATTAACACTAGACTCTGTGGGAGGGGGCTACAAGTCATTGAGCAGAAGTCATCTTCTCGTGGAAGTTTACCGCACACTGATGAGACACAGTTTTGTTTGACTGGTTTTTTGGGGGAGAGGGGTTGGGGTTTTTTCTTTGTTTGTTTGTTTGTTTGTTTGTTTGTTTGTTTTAAATATGGCACCGAATTGCCTTAAAATAGCATAAGGATGCACGAGACAAGAAAGGTTGTCTGACTGCCTTGGTGGAAGATAGGGTGCATTTCAGCGCTGTGCTCTGGGCTTGGTTTCAAGGTGTGAGAAGAATGTTGCCGCCACTAAGAGGTTCACTGTCCACTGTGCACCCAAGGTTCTCACTGTGTGTCTGAAGAGGTTTGACTGCTTCACTGCTGGGAAGATCAGCAAGGTGTGTACACTATTGGTGTGCAGCTTTCTCTTCAAGAAGCAGATTTCCTAAAGCAGTATGCTTGTCACAAGCTGCTTGTGTTGGGTTTTTTGGGGTCCCTTCTGGGGAGTGGAAAGTTCCTGTGGGAAGACAGGCAAGCCCTGTGCTCTGATAGGGCTGCTTTGACTGAGAAGGGTTTCCTGCCACCCAAACGATTTTATGTTGCTTTATGGAAAACCAAGTGCCCATGAGCCCCCGAGATGTATTGATACACCTGGACTGGCCCCTGCACTTGGTAGGCAATTTCATGTCACAGACCAGGGTCATTTCTGAGCCCTCTTGGTCTCTCCATAGGTTGTAGAGTATCCGGAGTACTTGGATCTTCGCCCATACATGTCTCAGGCAGATGGAGAACCACTCCTCTACTCCTTATATGCTGTCCTGGTGCACAGTGGTGTCAGCTGTCATGGAGGACACTATTTCTGCTACACAAAGGTAAAAGAGCAACTTCCTTCCCATGTCTCAGGCAGATGGAGAACCACTCCTCTACTCCTTATATGCTGTCCTGGTGCACAGTGGTGTCAGCTGTCATGGAGGACACTATTTCTGCTACACAAAGGTAAAAGAGCAACTTCCTTCCCAATGGGGAAAAAGGTGTGCTGGGGAAGATAAACTTTCCTGTCAGTGTTAGTGACAGGCAAAGTTTTGGGGCAGAAGGCCTCCTTAGTGGCTGGACTGCATTTGTTTTGACATGCTCTCGGTTTGGCAGTTTCCTACCCGTGTTTTTGGAGAGAAACCATGGAGAGATCCTTGCCTTTTTTTTACAGGCCAGCAATGGATTGTGGTACCGGATGGACGATGAATCTGTGCAGCTGCGTTCCATTGACACAGTTCTCAGGCAGCAAGCCTACCTGCTGTTCTATGCCAGGTAATAACCAGGATTCAAATCTGTTCAGAATACATTTCCTTTTCCTCATTTGCACTTGTGCTTCTCACCTTCCTGAGTGTTTTTCTCATCAAATGAAATTACTACCTGCATCATTCAGTGCTGTCAAATCTGAACTACTCCGTGTCTGTCCTTTACTGGGCTTCAGGCTGCGGCCCGGATGGAATCTGCTACTTACCTGGTCTCTGATGTTGACTCTTGTAGATAAGAGGACTTAAAGAGGACCTCCAGGAAAGATGGGGAGGCACCATTTGTCAGGGAATGTAGTGACAGGATGAAGGCTATCAGTTTCCAGCTAACAGAGGGCAGGTTTACACTAGATATTGGGAAGGAATTCTTTGCTGTAAGGGTGCTGAGACACTGGCACAGGTTACCACAGCATCTGTGGGGGCCCCATCCCTGGAAGTGTTCAAGGCCAGGTTGGACAGGGCTTGGAGAAACCTTGGAATAGTGGAGGGTGTTCCTGCCCACCACAGCGGGGTGGAACAAGATAAAGGTCCCTTGCAACCCAAACAAGTCTGTGAATTTATGAAATGGAGGCTGTGGGAGGTATAGAGATGAGGTTTTTGTTGGGACAGAGGCAAACTTGGTGGGAAGACCCACGCTGAGTTTCCCATTAGTGTTCTTGGTTAAGTCTTCTCTCTGTCACAGAAGCCTCTCTGAGAAAATGACTGAACCCCA